>NW_027515046.1:0-97423 GCF_048772815.1 Callospermophilus lateralis | reverse complement strand
CATATGCTGAGATTTCAGGACACTCGTAGTATTTTGGAAGCGTGGCAACCTCTTCCAAACGAAAGTGTGTTTCACCACTCCCTCGTAGGGAAACTTCAATTGGACACAAACCATACAGATAGAACTTAGAACTACTTTATTGTATTAAGTTACAAGGGGCTAGCACAAACCGTGTTTGATTTGGGAGTTCCAAATTCATCTATCAATATAGGAGAAAACAGAGTGAAACCTGAAAATTCAAACTCTTATTGCAAACGAATGCTTCAACCTAGAAGAACAAAATTTGCTGAACCCAGTGGGATTGGTGTACTGTCATTATCACCAAGTATCTTCAAGATTGGGTGAAAAAACATATGCTTGAATTTAAGAACACTCGTAGTTTTTTGGAAGCTTGGCATCCGTTTCAAAGGAAAGTGTGTTTCACTACTCCCACCTAGGGCTACTTCAAGAGGAAACAAACCGTACACATAGAACTTAGAACTACTTCATTGTGTCAAGTTTCAAGGGGCTAGCACAAACCGTGCTTGATTTAGAGTTCCAAATTCATGTATCAATATAGGAGAAAACAGAGTGAAACGTGAAATTTCAAACTCTTATTGCAAACGTATGCTTCAACCTAGAAGAACGAAATTTGCTGAGCCAAGTGGGATTGGTGTACTGCTCATTACCACCAAGTATCTTCAAGATTGGGTGAAAAAACATATGCTGAGAATTCAGGACACTCGTAGTATTTTGGAAGCTTGGCAACCTCTTCCAAACGAAAGTGTGTTTCACCACTCCCTCCTAGGGAAACTTCAATTGGACACAAACCATACAGATAGATCTTAGAACTACTTTATTGTGTCAAGTTTCAAGGGGCTAGCACAAACCGTTCTTGATTTAGAGTTCCAAATTCATGTATCAATATAGGAGAAAAGAGAGTGAAACTTGAAAACTCAAACTCTTATTGCAAACGAATGCTTCAACCTAGAAGAACAAAATTTGCTGAGTCAAGTGGGATTGGTGTACTGCTCATTACCAGCAAGTATCTTGAAGATTGGGTGAAAAAACATATGCTGAGATTTCAGGACACTCGTAGTATTTTTGGAAGCTTGGCAACCTCTTCCAAACGAAAGTGTGTTTCACAACTCCCTCTTAGGGAAACTTCAATTGGACACAAACCATACAGATAGAACTTAGAACTACTTTATTGTGTCAAGTTTCAAGGGGCTAGCACAAACCGTGTTTGATTTGGAGTTCCAAATTCATCTATCAATATAGGAGAAAACACAGTGAAACCTGAAAATTCAAACTCTTACTGCCAACGAATGCTTCAACCTAGAAGAACGAAATTTGCTGAACCCCAGTGGGATTGGTGTACTGTCATTATCACCAAGTATCTTCAAGATTGGGTGAAAAAACATATGCTGAGATTTCAGGACACTCATAGTTTTTTGGAAGCTTTGAAACCCGGTTCTAACGAAAGTGTGTTTCACCACTCCCTCCTAGGGCTACTTCAAGAGGAAACAAACCATACACATAGAACTTAGAACTAATTTATTGTGTCAAGTTTCAAGGGCCTAGCACAAACGGTGCTTGATTTAGAGTTCCAAATTCATGTATCAATATAGGAGAAAACAGAGTGAAACCTCAAAATTCAAACTCTTATTGCAAACGAATGCTTCAACCTAGAAGAACGAAATTTGCTGAGCCAAGTGGGATTGGTGTACTGCTGATTACCACCAAGTATTTTCAAGATTGGGTGAAAAAACATATGCTGATATTTCAGGAGACTCGTAGTATTTTGGAAGCTTGGCAACCTCTTCCAAACGAAAGTGTGTTTCACCACTCCCTCCTAGGGAAACTTCAATTGGACACAAACCATAGAGATAGAACTTAGAACTACTTTATTGTGTCAAGTTTCAAGGGGCTAGCACAAACCGTTCTTGATTTAGAGTTCCAAATTCATGTATCAATATAGGAGAAAAGAGAGTGAAACCTGAAAACTCAAACTCTTATTGCAAACGAATGCTTCAACCTAGAAGAACGAAATTTGCTTGGTCAAGTGGGATTGGTGTACTGCTCATTACCACCAAGTATCTTCAAGATTGGGTGAAAAAACATATGCTGAGATTTCAGGACACTCGTAGTATTTTGGAAGCTTGGCAACCTCTTCCAAACGAAAGTGTGTTTCACCACTCCCTCCTAGGGAAACTTCAATTGGACACAAACCATACAGATAGAACTTAGAACTACTTTATTGTGTCCAGTTTCAAGGGGCTAGCACAAACCGTGTTTGATTTGGAGTTCCTAATTCATCTATCATTATAGGAGAAAACAGAGTGAAACCTGAAAATTCAAACTCATACTGCCCACGAATGCTTCAAACTAGAAGAACGAAATTTGCTGAGCCCAGTGGGATTGGTGTACTGCTCATTCTCACCAAGTATCTTCAAGATTGGGTGAAAAAATATATGCTGAGATTTCAGGACACTCGTAGTTTTTTGGAAGCTTGGCAACCCGTTTCGAACGAAAGTGTGTTTCACCACTCCCACCTAGGGCTACTTCAAGAGGAAACAAACCGTACACATAGAACTTAGAACTACTTCATTGTGTCAAGTTTCAAGGGGCTAGCACAAACGGTGCTTGATTTAGAGTTCCAAATTCATGTATCAATATAGGAGAAAACAGAGTGAAACCTGAAAATTCAAACTCTTATTGCAAACGAATGCTTCAACCTAGAAGAACGAAATTTGCTGAGCCAAGTGGGATTGGTGTACTGCTCATTACCACCAAGTATCTTCAAGTTTGGGTGAAAAAACATATGCTGAGATTTCAGGACACTCGTAGTATTTTGGAAGCTTGGCAACCTCTTCCAAACGAAAGTGTGTTTCACCACTCCCTCCTAGGGAAACTTCAATTGGACACAAACCATACAGATAGAACTTAGAACTACTTTATTGTGTCCAGTTTCAAGGGGCTAGCACAAACCGTGTTTGATTTGGAGTTCCAAATTCATCTATCAATATAGGAGAAAACAGAGTGAAACCTGAAAATTCAAACTCTTACTGCCAACGAATGCTTCAACCTAGAAGAACAAAATTTGCTGAACCCAGTGGGATTGGTGAACTGCTCATTATCACCAAGTATCTTCAAGATTGGGTGAAAAAACATATGCTGAGATTTCAGGACACTCGTAGTTTTTTGGAAGCTTGGCAACCCGTTTCAAACGAAAGTGTGTTTCACCACTCCCTCCTAGGGCCACTTCAAGAGGAAACAATCCGTTCACATAGAACTTAGAACTACTTTATTGTGTCAAGTTTCAAGGCGCTAGCACAAACCGTTCTTGATTTAGAGTTCCAAATTTATGTATCAATATAGGAGAAAACAGAGTGAAACCTGAAAATTCAAACTCTTATTGCAAACGAATGCTTCAACCTAGAAGAACGAAATTTGCTGAGTCAAGTGGGATTGGTGTACTGCTCATTACCACCAAGTATCTTCAAGATTGGGTGAAAAAACATATGCTGAGATTTCAGGACACTTGTAGTATTTTGGTAGCTTGGCAACCTCTTCCAAACGAAAGTGTGTTTCACCACTCCCTCCTAGGGAAACTTCAATTGGACAAAAACCATACAGATAGAACTTAGAACTACTTTATTGTGTCAAGTTTCAAGGGGCTAGCACAAACCGTGTTTGATTTGGAGTTCCAAATTCATCTATCAATATAGGAGAAAACAGAGTGAACCCTGAAAATTCAAACTCTTACTGCCAACGAATGCTTCAACCTAGAAGAACGAAATTTGCTGAACCCAGTGGGATTGGTGTACTGCTCATTATCACCAAGTATCTTCAAGATTGGGTGAAAAAACATATGCTGAGATTTCAGGACACTCGTAGTTTTTTGGAAGCTTGGCAACCCGTTTCAAACGAAAGTGTGTTTCACCACTCCCTCCTAGGGCTACTTCAAGAGGAAACAAACCATACACATAGAACTTAGAACTACTTTATTGTGTCAAGTTTCAAGGGGCTAGCACAAACCGTGCTTTATTTAGAGTTCCAAATTCATGTATCAATATAGGAGAAAACAGAGTGAAACCTGAAAATTCAAACTCTTTTTCCAAACGAATGCTTCAACCTAGAAGAACGAAATTTGCTGAGCCAAGTGGGATTGGTGTACTGCTCATTACCACCAAGTATCTTCAAGATTGGGTGAAAAAACATATGCTGAGATTTCATGACACTCGTAGTATTTTGGAAGCTTGGCAACCTCTTCCAAACGAAAGTGTGTTTCACCACTCCCTCCTAGGGAAACTTCAATTGGACACAAACCATACAGATAGAACTTAGAACTACTTTATTGTGTCAAGTTTCAAGGGGCTAGCACAAACCGTGTTTGATTTGGAGTTCCAAATTCATCTATCAATATAGGAGAAAACAGAGTGAAACCTGAAAACTCAAACTCTTAGCAAACGAATGCTTCAACCTAGAACAACGAAATTTGCTAGGTCAAGTGGGATTGGTGTACTGCTCATTACCACCAAGTATCTTCAAGATTGGGTGAAAAAACATATGCTGAGATTTCAGGACACTCGTAGTATTTTGGAAGCTTGGCAACCTCTTCCAAACGAAAGTGTGTTTCACCACTCCCTCCTAGGAAAACTTCAATTGGACACAAACCATACAGATAGAACGTAGAACTACTTTATTGTGTCAAGTTTCAAGGGGCTAGCACAAAACCGTGTTTGATTTGGAGTTCCAAATTCATCTATCAATATAGGAGGAAAACAGAGTGAATCCTGAAAATTCAAACTCTTACTGCCAACGAATGCTTCAACCTAGAAGAACGAAATTTGCTGAACCCAGTTGGGATTGGTGTACTGCTCATTATCACCAAGTATCTTCAAGATTGGGTGAAAAAACATATGCTGAGATTTCAGGACACTCGTAGTTTTTTGGAAGCTTGGCAACCCGTTTCAAACGAAAGTGTGTTTCACCACTCCCACCTAGGGCTACTTCAAGAGGAAACAAACCGTACACATAGAACACAGAACTATTTCATTGTGTCAAGTTTCAAGGGCTAGCACAAACCGTGCTTGATTTAGAGTTCCAAATTCATGTATCAATATAGGAGAAAACAGAGTGAAACGTGAAATTTCAAACTCTTATTGCAAACGAATGCTTCAACCTAGAAGAACGAAATTTGCTGAGCCAAGTGGGATTGGTGTACTGCTCATTACCACCAAGTATCTTCAAGATTGGGTGAAAAAACATATGCTGAGAATTCAGGACACTCGTAGTATTTTGGAAGCTTGGCAACCTCTTCCAAACGAAAGTGTGTTTCACCACTCCCTCCTAGGGAAACTTCAATTGGACACAAACCATACAGATAGATCTTAGAACTACTTTATTGTGTCAAGTTTCAAGGGGCTAGCACAAACCGTTCTTGATTTAGAGTTCCAAATTCATGTATCAATATAGGAGAAAAGAGAGTGAAACTTGAAAACTCAAACTCTTATTGCAAACGAATGCTTCAACCTAGAAGAACAAAATTTGCTGAGTCAAGTGGGATTGGTGTACTGCTCATTACCAGCAAGTATCTTGAAGATTGGGTGAAAAAACATATGCTGAGATTTCAGGACACTCGTAGTATTTTGGAAGCTTGGCAACCTCTTCCAAACGAAAGTGTGTTTCACAACTCCCTCTTAGGGAAACTTCAATTGGACACAAACCATACAGATAGAACTTAGAACTACTTTATTGTGTCAAGTTTCAAGGGGCTAGCACAAACCGTGTTTGATTTGGAGTTCCAAATTCATCTATCAATATAGGAGAAAACACAGTGAAACCTGAAAATTCAAACTCTTACTGCCAACGAATGCTTCAACCTAGAAGAACGAAATTTGCTGAACCCAGTGGGATTGGTGTACTGTCATTATCACCAAGTATCTTCAAGATTGGGTGAAAAAACATATGCTGAGATTTCAGGACACTCATAGTTTTTTGGAAGCTTTGAAACCCGGTTCAAACGAAAGTGTGTTTCACCACTCCCTCCTAGGGCTACTTCAAGAGGAAACAAACCATACACATAGAACTTAGAACTAATTTATTGTGTCAAGTTTCAAGGGCCTAGCACAAACGGTGCTTGATTTAGAGTTCCAAATTCATGTATCAATATAGGAGAAAACAGAGTGAAACCTCAAAATTCAAACTCTTATTGCAAACGAATGCTTCAACCTAGAAGAACGAAATTTGCTGAGCCAAGTGGGATTGGTGTACTGCTGATTACCACCAAGTATTTTCAAGATTGGGTGAAAAAACATATGCTGATATTTCAGGAGACTCGTTGTATTTTGGAAGCTTGGCAACCTCTTCCAAACGAAAGTGTGTTTCACCACTCCCTCCTAGGGAAACTTCAATTGGACACAAACCATAGAGATAGAACTTAGAACTACTTTATTGTGTCAAGTTTCAAGGGGCTAGCACAAACCGTTCTTGATTTAGAGTTCCAAATTCATGTATCAATATAGGAGAAAAGAGAGTGAAACCTGAAAACTCAAACTCTTATTGCAAACGAATGCTTCAACCTAGAAGAACGAAATTTGCTTGGTCAAGTGGGATTGGTGTACTGCTCATTACCACCAAGTATCTTCAAGATTGGGTGAAAAAACATATGCTGAGATTTCAGGACACTCGTAGTATTTTGGAAGCTTGGCAACCTCTTCCAAACGAAAGTGTGTTTCACCACTCCCTCCTAGGGAAACTTCAATTGGACACAAACCATACAGATAGAACTTAGAACTACTTTATTGTGTCCAGTTTCAAGGGGCTAGCACAAACCGTGTTTGATTTGGAGTTCCTAATTCATCTATCATTATAGGAGAAAACAGAGTGAAACCTGAAAATTCAAACTCATACTGCCCACGAATGCTTCAAACTAGAAGAACGAAATTTGCTGAGCCCAGTGGGATTGGTGTACTGCTCATTATCACCAAGTATCTTCAAGATTGGGTGAAAAAATATATGCTGAGATTTCAGGACACTCGTAGTTTTTTGGAAGCTTGGCAACCCGTTTCGAACGAAAGTGTGTTTCACCACTCCCACCTAGGGCTACTTCAAGAGGAAACAAACCGTACACATAGAACTTAGAACTACTTCATTGTGTCAAGTTTCAAGGGGCTAGCACAAACGGTGCTTGATTTAGAGTTCCAAATTCATGTATCAATATAGGAGAAAACAGAGTGAAACCTGAAAATTCAAACTCTTATTGCAAACGAATGCTTCAACCTAGAAGAACGAAATTTGCTGAGCCAAGTGGGATTGGTGTACTGCTCATTACCACCAAGTATCTTCAAGTTTGGGTGAAAAAACATATGCTGAGATTTCAGGACACTCGTAGTATTTTGGAAGCTTGGCAACCTCTTCCAAACGAAAGTGTGTTTCACCACTCCCTCCTAGGGAAACTTCAATTGGACACAAACCATACAGATAGAACTTAGAACTACTTTATTGTGTCCAGTTTCAAGGGGCTAGCACAAACCGTGTTTGATTTGGAGTTCCAAATTCATCTATCAATATAGGAGAAAACAGAGTGAAACCTGAAAATTCAAACTCTTACTGCCAACGAATGCTTCAACCTAGAAGAACAAAATTTGCTGAACCCAGTGGGATTGGTGAACTGCTCATTATCACCAAGTATCTTCAAGATTGGGTGAAAAAACATATGCTGAGATTTCAGGACACTCGTAGTTTTTTGGAAGCTTGGCAACCCGTTTCAAACGAAAGTGTGTTTCACCACTCCCTCCTAGGGCCATTTCAAGAGGAAACAATCCGTTCACATAGAACTTAGAACTACTTTATTGTGTCAAGTTTCAAGGCGCTAGCACAAACCGTTCTTGATTTAGAGTTCCAAATTTATGTATCAATATAGGAGAAAACAGAGTGAAACCTGAAAATTCAAACTCTTATTGCAAACGAATGCTTCAACCTAGAAGAACGAAATTTGCTGAGTCAAGTGGGATTGGTGTACTGCTCATTACCACCAAGTATCTTCAAGATTGGGTGAAAAAACATATGCTGAGATTTCAGGACACTTGTAGTATTTTGGTAGCTTGGCAACCTCTTCCAAACGAAAGTGTGTTTCACCACTCCCTCCTAGGGAAACTTCAATTGGACACAAACCATACAGATAGAACTTAGAACTACTTTATTGTGTCAAGTTTCAAGGGGCTAGCACAAACCGTGTTTGATTTGGAGTTCCAAATTCATCTATCAATATAGGAGAAAACAGAGTGAACCCTGAAAATTCAAACTCTTACTGCCAACGAATGCTTCAACCTAGAAGAACGAAATTTGCTGAACCCAGTGGGATTGGTGTACTGCTCATTATCACCAAGTATCTTCAAGATTGGGTGAAAAAACATATGCTGAGATTTCAGGACACTCGTAGTTTTTTGGAAGCTTGGCAACCCGTTTCAAACGAAAGTGTGTTTCACCACTCCCTCCTAGGGCTACTTCAAGAGGAAACAAACCATACACATAGAACTTAGAACTACTTTATTGTGTCAAGTTTCAAGGGGCTAGCACAAACCGTGCTTTATTTAGAGTTCCAAATTCATGTATCAATATAGGAGAAAACAGAGTGAAACCTGAAAATTCAAACTCTTTTTCCAAACGAATGCTTCAACCTAGAAGAACGAAATTTGCTGAGCCAAGTGGGATTGGTGTACTGCTCATTACCACCAAGTATCTTCAAGATTGGGTGAAAAAACATATGCTGAGATTTCATGACACTCGTAGTATTTTGGAAGCTTGGCAACCTCTTCCAAACGAAAGTGTGTTTCACCACTCCCTCCTAGGGAAACTTCAATTGGACACAAACCATACAGATAGAACTTAGAACTACTTTATTGTGTCAAGTTTCAAGGGGCTAGCACAAACCGTGTTTGATTTGGAGTTCCAAATTCATCTATCAATATAGGAGAAAACAGAGTGAAACCTGAAAACTCAAACACTTAGCAAACGAATGCTTCAACCTAGAACAACGAAATTTGCTAGGTCAAGTGGGATTGGTGTACTGCTCATTACCACCAAGTATCTTCAAGATTGGGTGAAAAAACATATGCTGAGATTTCAGGACACTCGTAGTATTTTGGAAGCTTGGCAACCTCTTCCAAACGAAAGTGTGTTTCACCACTCCCTCCTAGGAAAACTTCAATTGGACACAAACCATACAGATAGAACGTAGAACTACTTTATTGTGTCAAGTTTCAAGGGGCTAGCACAAACCGTGTTTGATTTGGAGTTCCAAATTCATCTATCAATATAGGAGAAAACAGAGTGAATCCTGAAAATTCAAACTCTTACTGCCAACGAATGCTTCAACCTAGAAGAACGAAATTTGCTGAACCCAGTGGGATTGGTGTACTGCTCATTATCACCAAGTATCTTCAAGATTGGGTGAAAAAACATATGCTGAGATTTCAGGACACTCGTAGTTTTTTGGAAGCTTGGCAACCCGTTTCAAACGAAAGTGTGTTTCACCACTCCCACCTAGGGCTACTTCAAGAGGAAACAAACCGTACACATAGAACACAGAACTATTTCATTGTGTCAAGTTTCAAGGGCTAGCACAAACCGTGCTTGATTTAGAGTTCCAAATTCATGTATCATTATAGGAGAAAACAGAGTGAAACCTGAAAATTCAAACTCTTATTGCAAACGAATGCTTCAACCTAGAAGAACGAAATTTGCTGAGCCAAGTGGGATTGGTGTACTGCTCATTACCACCAAGTATCTTCAAGATTGGGTGAAAAAACATATGCTGAGATTTCAGGAAACTCGTAGTATTTTGGAAGCTTGGCAACCTCTTCCAAACGAAAGTGTGTTTCACCACTCTCTCCTCGGGAAACTTTAATTGGACACAAACCATACAGATAGAACTTAGAAATACTTTATTGTGTCCAGTTTCAAGGGGCTAGCACAAACCGTGTTTGATTTGGAGTTCCAAATTCATCTATCAATATAGTAGAAAACAGAGTGAAACCTGAAAATTCAAACTCTTACTGCCAACGAATGCTTCAACCTAGAAGAACGAAATTTGCTGTACCCAGTGGGATTGGTGTACTGCTCATTATCACCAAGTATCTTCAAGATTGGGTGAAAAAACATATGCTGAGATTTCAGGACACTCATAGTTTTTTGGAAGCTTGGCAACCCGTTTCAAACGAAAGTGTGTTTCACCACTCCCTCCTAGGGCTACTTCAAGAGTAAACAAACCGTTCACATAGAACTTAGAACTACTTTATTGGGTCAAGTTTCAAGGGGCTAGCACAAACCGTTCTTGATTTAGAGTTCCAAATTCATGTATCAATAAAGGAGAAAACAGAGTGAAACCTGAAAATTCAAACTCTTATTGCAAACGAATGCTTCAACCTAGAAGAACGAAATTTGCTGAGTCAAGTGGGAATGGTGTACTGCTCATTACCACCAAGTATCTTCAAGATTGGGTGAAAAAACATATGCTGAGATTTCAGGACACTCGTAGTATTTTGGAAGCTTGGCAACCTCTTCCAAACGAAAGTGTGTTTCACCACTCCCTCCTAGGGAAACTTCAATTGGACACAAACCATACAGATAGAACTTAGAACTACTTTATTGTGTCCAGTTTCAAGGGGCTAGCACAAACCGTGTTTGATTTGGAGTTCCAAATTCATCTATCAATATAGGAGAAAACAGAGTGAAACCTGAAAATTCAAACTCTTACTGCCAACGAATGCTTCAACCTAGAAGAACAAAATTTGCTGAACCCAGTGGGATTGGTGAACTGCTCATTATCACCAAGTATCTTCAAGATTGGGTGAAAAAACATATGCTGAGATTTCAGGACACTCGTAGTTTTTTGGAAGCTTGGCAACCCGTTTCAAACGAAAGTGTGTTTCACCACTCCCTCCTAGGGCCACTCCAAGAGGAAACAATCCGTTCACATAGAACTTAGAACTACTTTATTGTGTCAAGTTTCAAGGCGCTAGCACAAACCGTTCTTGATTTAGAGTTCCAAATTTATGTATCAATATAGGAGAAAACAGAGTGAAACCTGAAAATTCAAACTCTTATTGCAAACGAATGCTTCAACCTAGAAGAAGGAAATTTGCTGAGTCAAGTGGGATTGGTGTACTGCTCATTACCACCAAGTATCTTCAAGATTGGGTGAAAAAACATATGCTGAGATTTCAGGACACTTGTAGTATTTTGGTAGCTTGGCAACCTCTTCCAAACGAAAGTGTGTTTCACCACTCCCTCCTAGGGAAACTTCAATTGGACACAAACCATACAGATAGAACTTAGAACTACTTTATTGTGTCAAGTTTCAAGGGGCTAGCACAAACCGTGTTTGATTTGGAGTTCCAAATTCATCTATCAATATAGGAGAAAACAGAGTGAACCCTGAAAATTCAAACTCTTACTGCCAACGAATGCTTCAACCTAGAAGAACGAAATTTGCTGAACCCAGTGGGATTGGTGTACTGCTCATTATCACCAAGTATCTTCAAGATTGGGTGAAAAAACATATGCTGAGATTTCAGGACACTCGTAGTTTTTTGGAAGCTTGGCAACCCGTTTCAAACGAAAGTGTGTTTCACCACTCCCTCCTAGGGCTACTTCAAGAGGAAACAAACCATACACATAGAACTTAGAACTACTTTATTGTGTCAAGTTTCAAGGGGCTAGCACAAACCGTGCTTTATTTAGAGTTCCAAATTCATGTATCAATATAGGAGAAAACAGAGTGAAACCTGAAAATTCAAACTCTTTTTCCAAACGAATGCTTCAACCTAGAAGAACGAAATTTGCTGAGCCAAGTGGGATTGGTGTACTGCTCATTACCACCAAGTATCTTCAAGATTGGGTGAAAAAACATATGCTGAGATTTCATGACACTCGTAGTATTTTGGAAGCTTGGCAACCTCTTCCAAACGAAAGTGTGTTTCACCACTCCCTCCTAGGGAAACTTCAATTGGACACAAACCATACAGATAGAACTTAGAACTACTTTATTGTGTCAAGTTTCAAGGGGCTAGCACAAACCGTGTTTGATTTGGAGTTCCAAATTCATCTATCAATATAGGAGAAAACAGAGTGAAACCTGAAAACTCAAACTCTTAGCAAACGAATGCTTCAACCTAGAACAACGAAATTTGCTAGGTCAAGTGGGATTGGTGTACTGCTCATTACTACCAAGTATCTTCAAGATTGGGTGAAAAAACATATGCTGAGATTTCAGGACACTCGTAGTATTTTGGAAGCTTGGCAACCTCTTCCAAACGAAAGTGTGTTTCACCACTCCCTCCTAGGAAAACTTCAATTGGACACAAACCATACAGATAGAACGTAGAACTACTTTATTGTGTCAAGTTTCAAGGGGCTAGCACAAACCGTGTTTGATTTGGAGTTCCAAATTCATCTATCAATATAGGAGAAAACAGAGTGAATCCTGAAAATTCAAACTCTTACTGCCAACGAATGCTTCAACCTAGAAGAACGAAATTTGCTGAACCCAGTGGGATTGGTGTACTGCTCATTATCACCAAGTATCTTCAAGATTGGGTGAAAAAACATATGCTGAGATTTCAGGACACTCGTAGTTTTTTGGAAGCTTGGCAACCCGTTTCAAAGGAAAGTGTGTTTCACCACTCCCACCTAGGGCTACTTCAAGAGGAAAAAAACCGTACACATAGAACACAGAACTATTTCATTGTGTCAAGTTTCAAGGGCTAGCACAAACCGTGCTTGATTTAGAGTTCCAAATTCATGTATCATTATAGGAGAAAACAGAGTGAAACCTGAAAATTCAAACTCTTATTGCAAACGAATGCTTCAACCTAGAAGAACGAAATTTGCTGAGCCAAGTGGGATTGGTGTACTGCTCATTACCACCAAGTATCTTCAAGATTGGGTGAAAAAACATATGCTGAGATTTCAGGAAACTCGTAGTATTTTGGAAGCTTGGCAACCTCTTCCAAACGAAAGTGTGTTTCACCACTCCCTCCTAGGGAAAATTTAATTGGACACAAACCATACAGATAGAACTTAGAAATACTTTATTGTGTCCAGTTTCAAGGGGCTAGCACAAACCGTGTTTGATTTGGAGTTCCAAATTCATCTATCAATATAGTAGAAAACAGAGTGAAACCTGAAAATTCAAACTCTTACTGCCAACGAATGCTTCAACCTAGAAGAACGAAATTTGCTGAACCCAGTGGGATTGGTGTACTGCTCATTATCACCAAGTATCTTCAAGATTGGGTGAAAAAACATATGCTGAGATTTCAGGACACTCATAGTTTTTTGGAAGCTTGGCAACCCGTTTCAAACGAAAGTGTGTTTCACCACTCCCTCCTAGGGCTACTTCAAGAGTAAACAAACCGTTCACATAGAACTTAGAACTACTTTATTGGGTCAAGTTTCAAGGGGCTAGCACAAACCGTTCTTGATTTAGAGTTCCAAATTCATGTATCAATATAGGAGAAAACAGAGTGAAACCTGAAAATTCAAACTCTTATTGCAAACGAATGCTTCAACCTAGAAGAACGAAATTTGCTGAGTCAAGTGGGAATGGTGTACTGCTCATTACCACCAAGTATCTTCAAGATTGGGTGAAAAAACATATGCTGAGATTTCAGGACACTCGTAGTATTTTGGAAGCTTGGCAACCTCTTCCAAACGAAAGTGTGTTTCACCACTCCCTCCTAGGGAAACTTCAATTGGACACAAACCATACAGATAGAACTTAGAACTACCTTATTTTGTCAAGTTTCAAGGGGCTAGCACAAACCGTGTTTGATTTGGAGTTCCAAATTCATCTATCAATATAGGAGAAAACAGAGTGAAACCTGAAAATTCAAACTCTTACTGCCAACGAATGCTTCAACCTAGAAGAACGAAATTTGCTGAACCCAGTGGGATTGGTGTACTGCTCATTATCACCAAGTATCTTCAAGATTGGGTTAAAAAACATATGCTGAGATTTCAGGACACTCGTAGTTTTTTGGAAGCTTGGCAACCCGTTTCAAACGAAAGTGTGTTTCACCACTCCCTCCCAGGGCTACTTCAAGAGGAAACAAACCATTCACATAGAACATAGAACTACTTTATTGTGTCTAGTTTCAAGGGGCTAGCACAAACCGTTCTTGATTTAGTGTTCCAAATTCATGTATCAATATAGGAGAAAACAGAGTGAAACCTGAAAATTCAAACTCTTATTGCAAACGAAGGCTTCAAACTACAAGAACGAAATTTGCTGAGTCAAGTGGGATAGGTGTACTGCTCATTACCACCAAGTATCTTCAAGATTGGGTGAAAAAACATATGCTGAGATTTCAGGACACTCGTAGTATTTTGGAAGCTTGGCTACCTCTTCCAAACGAAAGTGTGTTTCACCACTCCCTCCTAGGGAAACTTCAATTGGACACAAACCATACAGATAGAACTTAGAACTACTTTATTGTATCAAGTTACAAGGGGCTAGCACAAACCGTGTTTTATTTGGAGTTCCAAATTCATCTATCAATATAGGAGAAAACAGAGTGAAACCTGAAAATTCAAACTCTTACAGCCAACGAATGCTTCAACCTAGAAGAACGAAACTTGCTGAACCCAGTGGGATTGGTGTATTGCTCATTATCACCAAGTATCTTCAAGATTGGGTGAAAAAACATAAGTTGAGATTTCAGGACACTCGGAGTTTTTTGGAAGCTTGGCAACCCGTTTCAAACGAAAGTGTGTTTCACCACTCCCTCCTAGGGCTACTTCAAGAGGAAACAAACCGTACACATAGAACATAGAACTACTTTATTGTGTCAAGTTTCAAGGGGCTAGCACAAACCGTTCTTGATTTACAGTTCAAAATTCATGTATCAATATAGGAGAAAACAGAGTGAAACCTGAAAATTCAAACTCTTATTGCAAACGAATGCTTCAACCTAGAAGAACGAAAATTGCTGAGCCAAGTGGGATTGGTGTAGTGCTCATTACCACCAAGTATCTTCAAGATTGGGTGAAAAAACATATGCTGAGATTTCAGGACACTCGTAGTATTTTGGAAGCTTGGCAACCTCTTCCAAACGAAAGTGTGTTTCACCACTCCCTCCTAGGGAAACTTCAATTGGACACAAACCATACAGATAGAACTTAGAACTACTTTATTGTGTCCAGTTTCAAGGGGCTAGCACAAACCGTGTTTGATTTGGAGTTCCAAATTCATCTATCAATATAGGAGAAAACAGAGTGAAACCTAAAAATTCAAACTCTTACTGCCAACGAATGCTTCAACCTAGAAGAACGAAATTTGCTGAACCCAGTGGGATTGGTGTACTGCTCATTATCACCAAGTATCTTCATGATTGGGTGAAAAAAATATGCTGAGATTTCAGGACACTCGTAGTTTTTTGGAAGCTTGGCAACCCGTATCAAACGAAAGTGTATTTCACCACTCCCTCCTAGGGCTACTTCAAGAGGAAACAAACCGTACACATAGAACTTAGAACTACTTTATTGTGTCAAGTTTCAAGGGGCTAGCACAAACCGTTCTCGATTTAGAGTTCCAAATTCATGTATCAATATAGGAGAAAACAGAGTGAAACCTGAAAATTCAAACTCTTTTTGCAAACGAATGCTTCAACCTAGAAGAACGAAATTTGCTGAGCCAAGTGGGATTGGTGTACTGCTCATTACCACCAAGTATCTTCAAGATTGGGTGAAAAAACAAATGCTGAGATTTCAGGACACTCGTAGTATTTTGGAAGCATGGCAACCTCTTCCAAACGAAAGTGTGTTTCACCACTCCCTCCTAGGGAAAAGTCAATTGGACACAAACCATACAGATAGAACTTAGAACTACTTTATTGTGTCAAGTTTCAAGGGGCTAGCACAAACCGTGCTTGATTTAGAGTTCCAAATTCATGTATCAATATAGGAGAAAACAAGTGAAACCTGAAAACTCAAACTCTTATTGCAAACGAATGCTTCAACCTAGAAGAACGAAATTTGCTGAGCCAAGTGGGATTGGTGTACTGCTCATTACCACCAAGTATCTTCAAGATTGGGTGAAAAAACATATGCTGAGATTTCAGGACACTCGTAGTATTTTGGAAGCTTGGCAACCTCTTCCAAACGAAAGTGTGTTTCACCACTCCCTCCTAGGGAAACTTCAATTGGACACAAACCATACAGATAGAACTTAGAACTACTTTACTGTGTCAAGTTTCAAGGGGCTAGCACAAACCGTTCTTGATTTAGAGTTCCAAATTCATGTATCAATATAGGAGAAAACAGAGTGAAACCTGAAACTCAAACTCTCAGCAAACGAATGCTTCAACCTAGAAGAACGAAATTTGCTGAGTCAAGTGGGATTGGTGTAGGGCTCATTACCACCAAGTATCTTCAAGTTTGGGTGAAAAAACATATGCTGAGATTTCAGGACACTCGTAGTATTTTGGAAGCGTGGCAACCTCTTCCAAACGAAAGTGTGTTTCACCATTCCCTCCTAGGGAAACTTCAATTGGACACAAACCATACAGATAGAACTTAGAACTACTTTATTGTGTCAAGTTTCAAGGGGCTAGCACAAACCGTGTTTGATTTGGAGTTCGAAATTCATCTATCAATATAGGAGAAAACAGAGTGAAACCTGAAATTTCAAACTCTTACTGCCAACGAATGCTTCAACCTAGAAGAACGAAAATTGCTGAACCCAGTGGGATTGGTGTACTGCTCATTATCACCAAGTATCTTCAAGATTGGGTGAAAAAAATATGCTGAGATTTCAGGACACTCGTAGTTTTTTGGAAGCTTGGCAACCCGTATCAAACGAAAGTGTATTTCACCACTCCCTCCTAGGGCTACTTCAAGAGGAAACAAACCGTACACATAGAACTTAGAACTACTTTATTGTGTCAAGTTTCAAGGGGCTAGCACAAACCGTGCTTGATCTAGAGTTCCAAATTCATGTATCAATATAGGAGAAAACAGAGTGAAACCTGAAAATTCAAACTCTTTTTGCAAACGAATGCTTCAACCTAGAAGAACGAAATTTGCTGAGCCAAGTGGGATTGGTGTACTGCTCATTACCACCAAGTATCTTCAAGATTGGGGGAAAAAACATATGCTGAGATTTCAGGACACTCGTAGTATTTTGGAAGCATGGCAACCTCTTCCAAACGAAAGTGTGTTTCACCACTCCCTCCTAGGGAAAAGTCAATTGGACACAAACCATACAGATAGAACTTAGAACTACTTTATTGTGTCAAGTTTCAAGGGGCTAGCACAAACCGTGCTTGATTTAGAGTTCCAAATTCATGTATCAATATAGGAGAAAACAAGTGAAACCTGAAAACTCAAACTCTTATTGCAAACGAATGCTTCAACCTAGAAGAACGAAATTTGCTGAGCTAAGTGGGATTGGTGTACTGCTCATTACCACCAAGTATCTTCAAGATTGGGTGAAAAAACATATGCTGAGATTTCAGGACACTCGTAGTATTTTGGAAGCTTGGCAACCTCTTCCAAACGAAAGTGTGTTTCACCACTCCCCTCCTAGGGAAACTTCAATTGGACACAAACCATACAGATAGAACTTAGAACTACTTTACTGTGTCAAGTTTCAAGGGGCTAGCACAACCGTTCTTGATTTAGAGTTCCAAATTCATGTATCAATATAGGAGAAAACAGAGTGAAACCTGAAACTCAAACTCTTAGCAAACGAATGCTTCAACCTAGAAGAACGAAATTTGCTGAGTCAAGTGGGATTGGTGTAGGGCTCATTACCACCAAGTATCTTCAAGTTTGGGTGAAAAAACATATGCTGAGATTTCAGGACACTCGTAGTATTTTGGAAGCGTGGCAACCTCTTCCAAACGAAAGTGTGTTTCACCACTCCCTCCTAGGGAAACTTCAATTGGACACAAACCATACAGATAGAACTTAGAACTACTTTATTGTATCAAGTTACAAGGGGCTAGCACAAACCGTGTTTGATTTGGAGTTCCAAATTCATCTATCAATATAGGAGAAAACAGAGTGAAACCTGAAAATTCAAACTCTTACTGCCAACGAATGCTTCAACCTAGAAGAACAAAATTTGCTGAACCCAGTGGGATTGGTGTACTGCTCATTATCACCAAGTATCTTCAAGATTGGGTTAAAAAACATATGCTGAGATTTCAGGACACTCGTAGTTTTTTGGAAGCTTGGCAACCCATTTCAAACGAAAGTGTGTTTCACCACTCCCTCCCAGGGCTACTTCAAGAGGAAACAAACCATTCACATAGAACATAGAACTACTTTATTGTGTCAAGTTTCAAGGGGCTAGCACAAACCGTTCTTGATTTAGTGTTCCAAATTCATGTATCAATATAGGAGAAAACAGAGTGAAACCTGAAAATTCAAACTCTTATTGCAAACGAAGGCTTCAACCTACAAGAACGAAATTTGCTGAGTCAAGTGGGATTGGTGTACTGCTCATTACCACCAAGTATCTTCAAGATTGGGTGAAAAAACATATGCTGAGATTTCAGGACACTCGTAGTATTTTGGAAGCTTGGCTACCTCTTCCAAACGAAAGTGTGTTTCACCACTCCCTCCTAGGGAAACTTCAATTGGACACAAACCATACAGATAGAACTTAGAACTACTTTATTGTATCAAGTTACAAGGGGCTAGCACAAACCGTGTTTTATTTGGAGTTCCAAATTCATCTATCAATATAGGAGAAAACAGAGTGAAACCTGAAAATTCAAACTCTTACAGCCAACGAATGCTTCAACCTAGAAGAACGAAACTTGCTGAACCCAGTGGGATTGGTGTACTGCTTATTGTCACCAAGTATCTTCAAGATTGGGTGAAAAAACATAAGTTGAGATTTCCGGACACTCGGAGTTTTTTGGAAGCTTGGCAACCCGTTTCAAACGAAAGTGTGTTTCACCACTCCCTCCTAGGGCTACTTCAAGAGGAAACAAACCGTACACATAGAACTTAGAACTACTTTATTGTGTCAAGTTTCAAGGGGCTAGCACAAACCGTGCTTGATTTAGAGTTCAAAATTCATGTATCAATATAGGAGAAAACAGAGTGAAACCTGAAAATTCAAACTCTTATTGCAAACGAATGCTTCAACCTAGAAGAACGAAATTTGCTGAGCCAAGTGGGATTGGTGTAGTGCTCATTACCACCAAGTATCTTCAAGATTGGGTGAAAAAACATATGCTGAGATTTCAGGACACTCGTAGTATTTTGGAAGCTTGGCAACCTCTTCCAAACGAAAGTGTGTTTCACCACTCCCTCCTAGGGAAACTTCAATTGGACACAAACCATACAGATAGAACTTAGAACTACTTTATTGTGTCAAGTTTCAAGGGGCTAGCACAAACCGTGTTTGATTTGGAGTTCCAAATTCATCTATCAATATAGGAGAAAACAGAGTGAAACCTGAAAATTCAAACTCTTACTGCCAACGAATGCTTCAACCTAGAAGAACGAAATTTGCTGAACCCAGTGGGATTGGTGTACTGCTCATTATCACCAAGTATCTTCAAGATTGGGTGAAAAAAATATGCTGCGATTTCAGGACACTCGTAGTTTTTTGAAGCTTGGCAACCCGTATGAAACGAAAGTGTATTTCACCACTCCCTCCTAGGGCTACTTCAAGAGGAAACAAACCGTACACATAGAACTTAGAACTACTTTATTGTGTCAAGTTTCAAGGGGCTAGCACACACCGTGCTTGATTTAGAGTTCCAAATTCATGTATCAATATAGGAGAAAACAGAGTGAAACCTGAAAATTCAAACTCTTTTTGCAAACGAATGCTTCAACCTAGAAGAACGAAATTTGCTGAGCCAAGTGGGATTGGTGTACTGCTCATTACCACCAAGTATCTTCAAGATTGGGTGAAAAAACATATGCTGAGATTTCAGGACACTCGTAGTATTTTGGAAGCATTTCAACCTCTTCCAAACGAAAGTGTGTTTCACCACTCCCTCCTAGGGAAAAGTCAATTGGACACAAACCATACAGATAGAACTTAGAACTACATTATTGTGTCAAGTTTCAAGGGGCTAGCACAAACCGTGCTTGATTTAGAGTTCCAAATTCATGTATCAATATAGGAGAAAACAAGTGAAACCTGAAAACTCAAACTCTTATTGCAAACGAATGCTTCAACCTAGAAGAACGAAATTTGCTGAGCCAAGTGGGATTGGTGTACTGCTCATTACCACCAAGTATCTTCAAGATTGGGTGAAAAAACATATGCTGAGATTTCAGGAACTCGTAGTATTTTGGAAGCTTGGCAACCTCTTCCAAACGAAAGTGTGTTTCACCACTCCCTCCTAGGGAAACTTCAATTGGACACAAACCATAAAGATAGAACTTAGAACTACTTCACTGTGTCAAGTTTCAAGGGGCTAGCACAAACCGTTCTTGATTTAGAGTTCCAAATTCATGTATCAATATAGGAGAAAACAGAGTGAAACCTGAAACTCAAACTCTTAGCAAACGAATGTTTCAACCTAGAAGAACGAAATTTGCTGAGTCAAGTGGGATTGGTGTAGGGCTCATTACCACCAAGTATCTTCAAGTTTGGGTGAAAAAACATATGCTGTGATTTCAGGGACACTCGTAGTATTTTGGAGGCGTGGCAACCTCTTCCAAACGAAAGTGTGTTTCACCACTCCCTCCTAGGGAAACTTCAATTGGACACAAACCATACAGATAGAACTTAGAACTACTTTATTGTATCAAGTTACAAGGGGCTAGCACAAACCGTGTTTGATTTGGAGTTCCAAATTCATCTATCAATATAGGAGAAAACAGAGTGAAAACCTGAAATTCAAACTGTTACTGCCAACGAATGCTTCAACCTAGAAGAACGAAATTTGCTGAACCCAGTGGGATTGGTGTACTGCTCATTATCACCAAGTATCTTCAAGATTGGGTTAAAAAACATATGCTGAGATTTCAGGACACTCGTAGTTTTTTGGAAGCTTGGCAACCCGTTTCAAACGAAAGTGTGTTTCACCACTCCCTCCCAGGGCTACTTCAAGAGGAAACAAACCATTCACATAGAACATAGAACTACTTTATTGTGTCAAGTTTCAAAGGGCTAGCACAAACCGTTCTTGATTTAGTGTTCCAAATTCATGTATCAATATAGGAGAAAACAGAGTGAAACCTGAAAATTCAAACTCTTTTTGCAAACGAAGGCTTCAACCTAGAAGAACGAAATTTGCTGAGCCAAGTGGGATTGGTGTACTGCTCATTACCACCAAGTATCTTCAAGATTGGGTGAAAAAACATATGCTGAGATTTCAGGACACTCGTAGTATTTTGGAAGCTTGGCAACCTCTTCCAAACGAAAGTGTGTTTCACCACTCCCTCCTAGGGAAACTTCAATTGGACACAAACCATACAGATAGAACTTAGAACTACTTTATTGTGTCAAGTTTCAAGGGGCTAGCACAAACCGTGTTTGATTTGGAGTTCCAAATAAATCTATCAATATAGGAGAAAACAGAGTGAAACCTGAAAATTCAAACTCTTACTGCCAACGAATGCTTCAACCTAGAAGAACGAAATTTGCTGAACTTAGTGGGATTGGTGTACTGCTCATTATCACCAAGTATCTTCAAGATTGGGTGAAAAAAATATGCTGAGATTTCAGGACACTCGTAGTTTTTTGGAAGCTTGGCAACCCGTATCAAACGAAAGTGTATTTCACCACTCCCTCCTAGGGCTACTTCAAGAGGAAACAAACCGTACACATAGAACTTAGAACTACTTTATTGTGTCAGGTTTCAAGGGGCTATCACAAACCGTGCTTGATTTAGAGTTCCAAATTCATGTATCAATATAGGAGAAAACAGAGTGAAACCTGAAAATTCAAACTCTTTTTGCAAACGAATGCTTCAACCCTAGAAGAACGAAATTTGCTGAGCCAAGTGGGATTGGTGTACTGCTCATTACCACCAAGTATCTTCAAGATTGGGTGAAAAAACATATGCTGAGATTTCAGGACACTCGTAGTATTTTGGAAGCATGGCAACCTCTTCCAAACGAAAGTGTGTTTCACCACTCCCTCCTAGGGAAAAGTCAATGGGACACAAACCATACAGATAGAACTTAGAACTACTTTATTGTGTCAAGTTTCAAGGGGCTAGCACAAACCGTGCTTGATTTAGAGTTCCAAATTCATGTATCAATATAGGAGAAAACAAGTGAAACCTGAAATCTCAAACTCTTATTGCAAACGAATGCTTCAACCTAGAAGAACGAAATTTGCTGAGCCAAGTGGGATTGGTGTAATGCTCATTACCACCAAGTATCTTCAAGATTGGGTGAAAAAACATATGCTGAGATTTCAGGACACTCGTAGTATTTTGGAAGCTTGGCAACCTCTTCCAAACGAAAGTGTGTTTCACCACTCCCTCCTAGGGAAACTTCAATTGGACACAAACCATACAGATAGAACTTAGAACTACTTCACTGTGTCAAGTTTCAAGGGGCTAGCACAACCCGTTCTTGATTTAGAGTTCCAAATTCATGTTTCAATATAGGAGAAAACAGAGTGAAACCTGAAACTCAAACTCTTAGCAAACGAATGCTTCAACCTAGAAGAACGAAATTTGCTGAGTCAAGTGGGATTGGTGTAGGGCTCATTACCACCAAGTATCTTCAAGATTGGGTGAAAAAACATATGCTGAGATTTCAGGACACTCGTAGTTTTTTGGAAGCTTGGCAACCCGTTTCAAACGAAAGTGTGTTTCACCACTCCCTTTAAGGGCTACTTCAAGAGGAAACAACCGTTCACATAGAACTTAGAACTACTTTATTGTGTCAAGTTTCAAGGGGCTAGTACAAACCGTGCTTGATTTAGAGTTCCAAATTCATGTATCAATATAGGAGAAAACAAGTGAAACCTGAAAACTCAAACTCTTATTGCAAACGAATGCTTCAACCTAGAAGAACGAAATTTGCTGAGCCAAGTGGGATTGGTGTACTGCTCATTACCACCAAGTATCTTCAAGATTGGGTGAAAAAACATATGCTGAGATTTCAGGACACTCGTAGTATTTTGGAAGCTTGGCAACCTCTTCCAAACGAAAGTGTGTTTCACCACTCCTAGGGAAACTTCAATTGGACACAAACCATACAGATAGAACTTAGAACTACTTCACTGTGTCAAGTTTCAAGGGGCTAGCACAAACCGGTTCTTGATTTAGAGTTCCAAATTCATGTATCAATATAGGAGAAAACAGAGTGAAACCTGAAACTCAAACTCTTAGCCAACGAATGTTTCAACCTAGAAGAACGAAATTTGCTGAGTCAAGTGGGATTGGTGTAGGGCTCATTACCACCAAGTATCTTCAAGTTTGGGTGAAAAAACATATGCTGAGATTTCAGGACACTCGTAGTATTTTGGAGGCGTGGCAACCTCTTCCAAACGAAAGTGTGTTTCACCACTCCCTCCTAGGGAAACTTCAATTGGACACAAACCATACAGATAGAACTTAGAACTACTTTATTGTATCAAGTTACAAGGGGCTAGCACAAACCGTGTTTGATTTGGAGTTCCAAATTCATCTATCAATATAGGAGAAAACAGAGTGAAACCTGAAAATTCAAACTGTTACTGCCAACGAATGCTTCAACCTAGAAGAACGAAATTTGCTGAACCCCAGTGGGATTGGTGTACTGCTCATTATCACCAAGTATCTTCAAGATTGGGGTTAAAAAACATATGCTGAGATTTCAGGACACTCGTAGTTTTTTGGAAGCTTGGCAACCCGTTTCAAACGAAAGTGTGTTTCACCACTCCCTCCCAGGGCTACTTCAAGAGGAAACAAACCATTCACATAGAACATAGAACTACTTTATTGTGTCAAGTTTCAAGGGGCTAGCACAAACCGTTCTTGATTTAGTGTTCCAAATTCATGTATCAATATAGGAGAAAACAGAGTGAAACCTGAAAATTCAAACTCTTATTGCAAACGAAGGCTTCAACCTAGAAGAACGAAATTTGCTGAGTCAAGTGGGATTGGTGTACTGCTCATTACCACCAAGTATCTTCAAGATTGGGTGAAAAAACATATGCTGAGATTTCAGGACACTCGTAGTATTTTGGAAGCTTGGCAACCTCTTCCAAACGAAAGTGTGTTTCACCACTCCCTCCTAGGGAAACTTCAATTGGACACAAACCATACAGATAGAACTTAGAACTACTTCACTGTGTCAAGTTTCAAGGGGCTAGCACAAACCGTTCTTGATTTAGAGTTCCAAATTCATGTTTCAATATAGGAGAAACAGAGTGAAACCTGAAACTCAAATTCTTAGCAAACGAATGCTTCAACCTAGAAGAACGAAATTTGCTGAGTCAAGTGGGATTGGTGTAGGGCTCATTACCACCAAGTATCTTCAAGATTGGGTGAAAAAACATATGCTGAGATTTCAGGACACTCGTAGTTTTTTGGAAGCTTGGCAACCCGTTTCAAACGAAAGTGTGTTTCACCACTCCCTCCTAGGGCTACTTCAAGAGGAAACAAACCGTTCACATAGAACTTAGAACTACTTTATTGTGTCAAGTTTCAAGGGGCTAGCACAAACCGTTCTTGATTTAGAGTTCCAATTTAATGTATCAATATAGGAGAAAACAGAGTGAAACCTGAAAATTCAAACTCTTATTGCAAACGAGTGTTTCAACCTAGAAGAACGAAATTTGCTGAGCCAAGTGGGATTGGTGTAGTGCTCATTACCACCACGTATCTTCAAGATTGGGTGAAAAAACATATGCTGAGATTTCAGGACACTCGTAGTATTTTTGAAGCGTGGCAACCTCTTCCAAACGAAAGTGTGTTTCACCACTCCTCCTAGGGAAACTTCAATTGGACACAAACCATACAGATAGAACTTAGAACTACTTTATTGTGTCCAGTTTCAAGGGGCTAGCACAAACCGTGTTTGATTTGGAGTTCCAAATTCATCTATCAATATAGGAGAAAACAGAGTGAAACCTGAAAATTCAAACTGTTACTGCCAACGAATGCTTCAACCTAGAAGAACGAAATTTGCTGAACCCAGTGGGATTGGTGTACTGCTCATTATCACCAAGTATCTTCAAGATTGGGTTAAAAACATATGCTGAGATTTCAGGACACTCGTAGTTTTTTGGAAGCTTGGCAACCCGTTTCAAACGAAAGTGTGTTTCACCACTCCCTCCCAGGGCTACTTCAAGAGGAAACAAACCATTCACATAGAACATAGAACTACTTTATTGTGTCAAGTTTCAAGGGGCTAGCACAAACCGTTCTTGATTTAGTGTTCCAAATTCATGTATCAATATAGGAGAAAACAGAGTGAAACCTGAAAATTCAAACTCTTATTGCAAACGAAGGCTTCAACCTAGAAGAACGAAATTTGCTGAGTCAAGTGGGATGGTGTACTGCTCATTACCACCAAGTATTTTCAAGATTGGGTGAAAAAACATATGCTGAGATTTCAGGACACTCGTAGTATTTTGGAAGCTTGGCTACCTCTTCCAATCGAAAGTGTGTTTCACCACTCCCTGCTAGGGAAACTTCAATTGGACACAACCATACAGTTAGAACTTAAAACTACTTTATTGTATCAAGTTACAAGGGGCTAGCACAAACCGTGTTTTATTTGGAGTTCCAAATTCATCTATCAATATAGGAGAAAACAGAGTGAAACCTGAAAATTCAAACTCTTACTGCCAACGAATGCTTCAACCTAGAAGAACGAAACTTGCTGAACCCAGTGGGATTGGTGTACTGCTCATTATCACCAAGTATCTTCAAGATTGGGTGAAAAAACATAAGTTGAGATTTCAGGACACTCGGAGTTTTTTGGAAGCTTGGCAACCCGTTTCAAACGAAAGTGTGTTTCACCACTCCCTCCTAGGGCTACTTCAAGAGGAAACAAACCGTACACATAGAACTTAGAACTACTTTATTGTGTCAAGTTTCAAGGGGCTAGCACAAACCGTGCTTGATTTAGAGTTCCAAATTCATGTATCAATATAGGAGAAAACAGAGTGAAACCTGAAAATTCAAACTCTTTTTGCAAACGAATGCTACAACCTAGAAGAACGAAATTTGCTGAGCCAAGTGGGATTGGTGTAGTGCTCATTACCACCAAGTATCTTCAAGATTGGGTGAAAAAACATATGCTGAGATTTCAGGACACTCGTAGTATTTTGGAAGCTTGGCAACCTCTTCCAAACGAAAGTGTGTTTCACCACTCCCTCCTAGGGAAACTTCAATTGGACACAAACCATACAGATAGAACTTAGAACTACTTTATTGTGTCAAGTTTCAAGGGGCTAGCACAAACCGTGTTTGATTTGGAGTTCCAAATAAATCTATCAATATAGGAGAAAACAGAGTGAAACCTGAAAATTCAAACTCTTACTGCCAACGAATGCTTCAACCTAGAAGAACGAAATTTGCTGAACTTAGTGGGATTGGTGTACTGCTCATTATCACCAAGTATCTTCAAGATTGGGTGAAAAAAATATGCTGAGATTTCAGGACACTCGTAGTTTTTTGGAAGCTTGGCAACCCGTATCAAACGAAAGTGTATTTCACCACTCCCTCCTAGGGCTACTTCAAGAGGAAACAAACCGTACACATAGAACTTAGAACTACTTTATTGTGTCAGGTTTCAAGGGGCTATCACAAACCGTGCTTGATTTAGAGTTCCAAATTCATGTATCAATATAGGAGAAAACAGAGTGAAACCTGAAAATTCAAACTCTTTTTGCAAACGAATGCTTCAACCTAGAAGAACGAAATTTGCTGAGCCAAGTGGGATTGGTGTACTGCTCATTACCACCAAGTATCTTCAAGATTGGGTGAAAAAACATATGCTGAGATTTCAGGACACTCGTAGTATTTTGGAAGCATGGCAACCTCTTCCAAACGAAAGTGTGTTTCACCACTCCCTCCTAGGGAAAAGTCAATGGGACACAAACCATACAGATAGAACTTAGAACTACTTTATTGTGTCAAGTTTCAAGGGGCTAGCACAAACCGTGCTTGATTTAGAGTTCCAAATTCATGTATCAATATAGGAGAAAACAAGTGAAACCTGAAATCTCAAACTCTTATTGCAAACGAATGCTTCAACCTAGAAGAACGAAATTTGCTGAGCCAAGTGGGATGGTGTAATGCTCATTACCACCAAGTATCTTCAAGATTGGGTGAAAAAACATATGCTGAGATTTCAGGACACTCGTAGTATTTTGGAAGCTTGGCAACCTCTTCCAAACGAAAGTGTGTTTCACCACTCCCTCCTAGGGAAACTTCAATTGGACACAAACCATACAGATAGAACTTAGAACTACTTTACTGTGTCAAGTTTCAAGGGGCTAGCACAAACCGTTCTTGATTTAGAGTTCCAATTTCATGTTTCAATATAGGAGAAAACAGAGTGAAACCTGAAACTCAAACTCTTAGCAAACGAATGCTTCAACCTAGAAGAACGAAATTTACTGAGTCAAGTGGGATTGGTGTAGGGCTCATTACCACCAAGTATCTTCAAGATTCGGTGAAAAAACATATGCTGAGATTTCAGGACACTCGTAGTTTTTTGGAAGCTTGGCAACCCGTTTCAAACGAAAGTGTGTTTCACCACTCCCTCCAAGGGCTACTTCAAGAGGAAACAAACCGTTCACATAGAACTTAGAACTACTTTATTGTGTCAAGTTTCAAGGGGCTAGCACAAACCGTTCTTGATTTAGAGTTCCAATTTCATGTATCAATATAGGAGAAAACAGAGTGAAACCTGAAAATTTAAACTCTTATTGCAAACGAGTATTTCAACCTAGAAGAACGAAATTTGCTGAGCCAAGTGGGATTGGTGTACTGCTCATTACCACCAAGTATCTTCAAGATTGGGTGAAAAAACATATGCTGAGATTTCAGGACACTCGTAGTATTTTGGAAGCTTGGCTACCTCTTCCAAACGAAAGTGTGTTTCACCACTCCCTCCTAGGGAAACTTCAATTGGACACAAACCATACAGTTAGAACATAGAACTACTTTATTGTATCAAGTTACAAGGGGCTAGCACAAACCGTGTTTTATTTGGAGTTCCAAATTCATCTATCAATATAGGAGAAAACAAGTGAAACCTGAAATCTCAAACTCTTATTGCAAACGAATGCTTCAACCTAGAAGAACGAAATTTGCTGAGCCAAGTGGGATTGGTGTAATGCCTATTACCACCAAGTATCTTCAAGATTGGGTGAAAAAACATATGCTGAGATTTCAGGACACTCGTAGTATTTTGGAAGCTTGGCAACCTCTTCCAAACGAAAGTGTGTTTCACCACTCCCTCCTAGGGCTACTTCAAGAGGAAACAAACCGTTCACATAGAACTTAGAACTACTTTATTGTGTCAAGTTTCAAGGGGCTAGCCACAAACCGTTCTTGATTTAGAGTTCCAATTTTAATGTATCAATATAGGAGAAAACAGAGTGAAACCTGAAAATTCAAACTCTTATTGCAAACGAGTATTTCAACCTAGAAGAACGAAATTTGCTGAGCCAAGTGGGATTGGTGTAGTGCTCATTACCACCACGTATCTTCAAGATTGGGTGAAAAAACATATGCTGAGATTTCAGGACACTCGTAGTATTTTGAAGCGTGGCAACCTCTTCCAAACGAAAGTGTGTTTCACCACTCCCTCCTAGGGAAACTTCAATTGGACACAAACCATACAGATAGAACTTAGAACTACTTTATTGTGTCAAGTTTCAAGGGGCTAGCACAAACCGTTCTTGATTTAGAGTTCCAATTTCATGTATCAATATAGGAGAAAACAGAGTGAAACCTGAAAATTCAAACTCTTATTGCAAACGAGTATTTCAACCTAGAAGAACGAAATTTGCTGAGCCAAGTGGGATTGGTGTAGTGCTCATTACCACCACGTATCTTCAAGATTGGGTGAAAAAACATATGCTGAGATTTCAGGACACTCGTAGTATTTTGGAAGCGTGGCAACCTCTTCCAAACGAAAGTGTGTTTCACCACTCCCTCCTAGGGAAACTTCAATTGGACACAAACCATACAGATAGAACTTAGAACTACTTTATTGTGTCAAGTTTCAAGGGGCTAGCACAAACCGTGTTTGATTTGGAGTTCCAAATTCATCTATCAATATAGGAGAAAACAGAGTGAAACCTGAAAATTCAAACTCTTACTGCCAACGAATGCTTCAAACTAGAAGAACGAAATTTGCTGAACCCAGTGGGATTGGTGTACTGCTCATTATCACCAAGTATCTTCAAGATTGGGTGAAAAAACATATGCTGAGATTTCAGGACACTCGTAGTTTTTTGGAAGCTTGGCAACCCGTTTCAAACGAAAGTGTGTTTCACCACTCCCTCCCAGGGCTACTTCAAGAGGAAACAAACCGTTCACATAGAACATAGAACTACTTTATTGTGTCAAGTTTCAAGGGGCTAGCACAAACCGTTCTTGATTTAGTGTTCCAAATTCATGTATCAATATAGGAGAAAACAGAGTGAAACCTGAAAATTCAAACTCTTATTGCAAACGAAGGCTTCAACCTAGAAGAACGAAATTTGCTGAGTCAAGTGGGATTGGTGTACTGCTCATTACCACCAAGTATCTTCAAGATTGGGTGAAACAACATATGCTGAGATTTCAGGACACTCGTAGTATTTTGGAAGCTTGGCTACCTCTTCCAAACGAAAGTGTGTTTCACCACTCCCTCCTAGGGAAACTTCAATTGGACACAAACCATACAGATAGAACTTAGAACTACTTTATTGTGTCAAGTTTAAAGGGGCTAGCAAAAACCGTGTTTGATTTGGAGTCCAAATTCATGTATCAATATAGGAGAAACAGAGTGAAACCTGAAAATTCAAACTCTCACTGCCAACGAATGCTTCAACCTAGAAGAACGAAATTTGCTGAACCCAGTGGGATTGGTGTACTGCTATTATCACCAAGTATCTTCAAGATTGGGTGAAAAAACATATGCTGAGATTTCAGGACACTCATAGTTTTTTGGAAGCTTGGCAACCCGTTTCAAACGAAAGTGTGTTTCACCACTCCCCCTCCTAGGGCTACTTCAAGAGGAAACAAACCGTTCACATAGAACTTAGAACTACTTTATTGTGTCAAGTTTCAAGGGGCTAGCACAAACCGTTCTTGATTTAGAGTTCCAATTTCATGTTTCAATATAGGAGAAAACAGAGTGAAACCTGAAACTCAAACTCTTAGCAAACGAATGCTTCAACCTAGAAGAACGAAATTTGCTGAGTCAAGTGGGATTGGTGGAGGGCTCATTACCACCAAGTATCTTCAAGATTGGGTGAAAAAACATATGCTGGGTTTCAGGACACTCGTAGTTTTTTGGAAGCTTGGCAACCCGTTTCAAACGAAAGTGTGTTTCACCACTCCCTCCTAGGGCTACTTCAAGAGGAAACAAACCGTTCACAGAGAACTTAGAACTACTTTATTGTGTCAAGTTTCAAGGGGCTAGCACAAACCGTTCTTGATTTAGAGTTCCAATTTCATGTAACAATATAGGAGAAAACAGAGTGAAACCTGAAAATTCAAACTCTTATTGCAAACGAGTATTTCAACCTAGAAGAACGAAATTTGCTTAGCCAAGTGGGATTGGTGTAGTTCTCATTACCACCACGTATCTTCAAGATTGGGTGAAAAAACATATGCTGAGATTTCAGGACACTCGTAGTATTTTTGAAGCGTGGCAACCTCTTCCAAACGAAAGTGTGTTTCACCACTCCCTCCTAGGGAAACTTCAATTGGACACAAACCATACAGATCGAACTTAGAACTACTTTATTGTGTCAAGTTTCAAGGGGCTAGCACAAACCGTTCTTGATTTAGAGTTCCAATTTCATGTATCAATATAGGAGAAAACAGAGTGAAACCTGAAAATTCAAACTCTTATTGCAAACGAGTATTTCAACCTAGAAGAACGAAATTTGCTGAGCCAAGTGGGATTGGTGTAGTGCTCATTACCACCACGTATCTTCAAGATTGGGTGAAAAAACATATGCTGAGATTTCAGGACACTCGTAGTATTTTGGAAGCTTGGCAACCTCTTCCAAACGAAAGTGTGTTTCACCACTCCCTCCTAGGGAAACTTCAATTGGACACAAACCATACAGATAGAACTTAGAACTACTTTATTGTGTCAAGTTTCAAGGGGCTAGCACAAACTGTGTTTGATTTGGAGTTCCTAATTCATCTATCAATATAGGAGAAAACAGAGTGAAACCTGAAAATTCAAACTCTTACTGCCAACGAATGCTTCAAACTAGAAGAACGAAATTTGCTGAACCCAGTGGGATTGGTGTACTGCTCATTATCACCAAGTATCTTCAAGATTGGGTCAAAAAACATATGCTGAGATTTCAGGACACTCGTAGTTTTTTGGAAGCTTGGCAACCCGTTTCAAACGAAAGTGTGTTTCACACTCCCTCCCAGGACTACTTCAAGAGGAAACAAACCGTTCACATAGAACATAGAACTACTTTATTGTGTCAAGTTTCAAGGGGCTAGCACAAACCGTTCTTGATTTAGTGTTCCAAATTCATGTATCAATATAGGAGAAAACAGAGTGAAACCTGAAAATTCAAACTCTTATTACAAAAGAAGGCTTCAACCTAGAAGAACGAAATTTGCTGAGTCAAGTGGGATTGGTGTACTGCTCATTACCACCAAGTATCTTCAAGATTGGGTGAAAAAACATATGCTGAGATTTCAGGACACTCGTAGTATTTTGGAAGCTTGGCTACCTCTTCCAAACGAAAGTGTGTTTCACCACTCCCTCCAAGGGCTACTTCAAGAGGAAACAAACCGTTCACATAGAACTTGGAACTACTTTATTGTGTCAAGTTTCAAGGGGCTAGCACAAACTGTGTTTGATTTGGAGTTCCAAATTCATCTATCAATAGGAGAAAACGGAGTGAAACCTGAAAATTCAAACTCTTACTGCCAACGAATGCTTCAACCTAGAAGAACGAAATTTGCTGAACCCAGTGGGATTGGTGTACTGCTCATTATCACCAAGTATCTTCAAGATTGGGTGAAAAAAATATGCTGAGATTTCAGGACACTCGTAGTTTTTTGGAAGCTTGGCAACCCGTTTCAAACGAAAGTGTATTTCACCACTCCCTCCTAGGGCTACTTCAAGAGGAAACAAACGTACACATAGAACTTAGAACTACTTTATTGTGTCAAGTTTCAAGGGGCTAGCACAAACCGTGCTTGATTTAGAGTTCCAAATTCATGTATCAATATAGGAGAAAACAGAGTGAAACCTGAAACTCAAACTCTTATTGCAAACGAATGCTTCAACCTAGAAGAACGAAATTTGCTGAGCCAAGTGGGATTGGTGTACTGCTCATTACCACCAAGTATCTTCAAGATTGGGTGAAAAAACATATGCTGAGATTTCAGGACACTCGTAGTATTTTGGAAGCTTGGCAAACTCTTCCAAACGAAAGTGTGTTTCACCACTCCCTCCTAGGGAAACTTCAATTGGACACAAACCATACAGAGAGAACTTAGAACTACTTTATTGTGTCAAGTTTCAAGGGGCTAGCACAAACCGTGTTTGATTTGGAGTTCCAAATTCATCTATCAATATAGGAGAAAACAGAGTGAAACCTGAAAATTCAAACTCTTACTGCCAACGAATGCTTCAACCTAGTAGAACGAAATTTGCTGAACCCAGTGGATTGGTGTACTGCTCATTATCACCAAGTATCTTCAAGATTGGGTGAAAAAACATATGCTGAGATTTCAGGACACTCGTAGTTTTTTGGAAGGTTTGGCAACCCGTTTCAAACGAAAGTGTGTTTCACCACTCCCTCCCAGGGCTACTTGAAGAGGAAACAAACCGTTCACATAGAACATAGAACTACTTTATTGTGTCAAGTTTCAAGGGGCTAGCACAAACCGTTCTTGATTTAGAGTTCCAAATTCATGTATCAATATAGGAGAAAACAAGTGAAACCTGTAAACTCAAACTCTTATTGCCAACGAATTCTTCAACCTAGAAGAACGAAATTTGCTAAGCCAAGTGGGATTGGTGTACTGCTCATTACCACCAAGTATCTTCAAGATTGGGTGAAAAAACATATGCTGAGATTTCAGGACACTCGTAGTATTTTGGAAGCTTGGCAACCTCTTCCAAACGAAAGTGTGTTTCACCACTCCCCTCCTAGGGAAACTTCAATTGGACACAAACCATACAGATAGAACTTAGAACTACTTTACTGTGTCAAGTTTTCAAGGGGCTAGCACAAACCGTTCTTGATTTAGAGTTCCAAATTCATGTATCAATATAGGAGAAAACAGAGTGAAACCTGAAACTCAAACTCTTAGCAAACGAATGCTTCAACCTAGAAGAACGAAATTTGCTGAGTCAAGTGGGATTGGTGTAGGGCTCATTACCACCAAGTATCTTCAAGTTTGGGTGAAAAACATATGCTGAGATTTCAGGACACTCGTAGTTTTTTGGAAGCTTGGCAACCCGTTTCAAACGAAAGTGTGTTTCACACTCCCTCCTAGGGCTACTTCAAGAGGAAACAAACCGTTCACATAGAACTTAGAACTACTTTATTGTGTCAAGTTTCAGGGGGCTAGCACAAACCGTTCTTGATTTAGAGTTCCAATTTCATGTATCAATATAGGAGAAAACAGATTGAAACCTGAAAATTCAAACTCTTATTGCAAACGAGTATTTCAACTTAGAAGAACGAAATTTGCTGAGCCAAGTGGGATTGGTGTAGTGCTCATTACCACCACGTATCTTCAAGATTGGGTGAAAAAACATATGCTGAGATTTAAGGACACTCGTAGTATTTTGGAAGCCTTGGCTACCTCTTCCAAACGAAAGTGTGTTTCACCACTCCCTCCTAGGAAACTTCAATTGGACACAAACCATACAGATAGAACTTAGAACTACTTTATTGTATCAAGTTACAAGGGCTAGCACAAACCGTGTTTTATTTGGAGTTCCAAATTCATCTATCAATATAGGAGAAAACAGAGTGAAACCTGAAAATTCAAACTCTTTCTGCCAACGAATGCTTCAACCTAGAACGAAACTTGCTGAACCCAGTGGGATTGGTGTACTGCTCATTATCACCAAGTATCTTCAAGATTGGGTGAAAAAACATAAGTTGAGATTTCAGGACACTCGGGTTTTTTGGAAGCTTGGCAACCCGTTATAAACGAAAGTGTGTTTCACCACTCCCTCCTAGGGCTACTTCAAGAGGAAACAAACCATACACATAGAACTTAGAACTACTTTATTGTGTCAAGTTTCAAGGGCTAGCACAAACCGTGCTTGATTTAGAGTTCCAAATTCATGTATCAATATAGGAGAAAACAGAGTGAAATCTGAAAATTCAAACTCTTATTGCAAAGGAATGCTTCAACCTAGAAGAACGAAATTTGCTGAGCCAAGTGGGATTGGTGTACTGCTCATTACCACCAAGTATCTTCAAGATTGGGTGAAAAAACATATGCTGAGATTTCAGGACACTCGTAGTATTTTGGAAGCTTGTCAACCTCTTCCAAACGAAAGTGTGTTTCACCACTCCCTCCTAGGGAAACTTCAATTGGACACAAACCATACAGATAGAACTTAGAACTACTTTATTGTATCAAGTTTCAAGGGGCTAGCACAAACCGTGTTTGATTTGGAGTTCCAAATTCATCTATCAATATAGGAGAAAACAGAGTGAAACCTGAAAATTCAAACTCTTACAGCCAACGAATGCTTCAACCTAGAAGAACGAAATTTGCTGAACCCAGTGGGATTGGTGTACTGCTCATTACCACCAGATATCTTCAAGATTGGGTGAAAAAACATATGCTGAGATTTCAGGACACTCGTAGTTTTTTGGAAGCTTTGCACCCGTTTCAAACGAATGTGTGTTTCACCACTCCCTCCTAGGGCTACTTCAAGAGGAAACAAACCATACAGATAGAACTTAGAACTATTCATTGTGTCAAGTTTCAAGGGGCTAGCAAAAACCGTGCTTGATTTAGAGTTCCAAATTCATGTATCAATATAGGAGAAAACAGAGTGAAACCTGAAAATTCAAACTCTTATTGCAAACGAATAATTCAACCTAGAAGAACGAAATTTGCTGAGCCAAGTGGGATTGGTGTACTGCTCATTACCACCAAGTATCTTCAAGATTGGGTGAAAAAACATATGCTGAGATTTCAGGACACTCGTAGTTTTTTGGAAGTTTGGCAACCCGTTTCAAACGAAAGTGTATTTCACCACTCCCTCCTAGGGCTACTTCAAGAGGAAACAAACCGTACACATAGAACTTAGAACTACTTTATTGTGTCAAGTTTCAAGGGGCTAGCACAAACCGTTCTTGATTTACAGTTCAAAATTCATGTATCAATATAGGAGAAAACAGAGTGAAACCTGAAAATTCAATCTCTTATTGCAAACGAATGCTTCAACCTAGAAGAACGAAATTTGCTGAGTCAAGTGGGATTGGTGTACTGCTCATTACCACCAAGTATCTTCAAGATTGGGTGAAAAAACATATGCTGAGATTTCAGGACACTCGTAGTATTTTGGAAGCTTGGCAACCTCTTCCAAACAAAAGTGTGTTTCACCACTCCCTCGTAGGGAAACTTCAATTGGACACAAACCAAACGAATAGAACTTAGAACTACTTTATTGTGTCAAGTTTCAAGGGGCTAGCACAAACCGTGTTTGATTTGGAGTTCCAAATTCGTCTATCAATATAGGAGAAAAAAGAGTGAAACCTGAAAATTCAAACTCTTACCGCCAACGAATGTTTCAACCTAGAAGAACGAAATTTGCTGAACCCAGTGGGATTGGTGTACTGCTCATTATCACCAAGTATCTTCAAGATTGGGTGAAAAAACATATGCTGAAATTTCAGGACACTCGTAGTTTTTTGGAAGCTTGGCAACCCGTTTCAAATGAAAGTGTGTTTCACCACTCCCTCCTAGGGCTACTTCAAGTGGAAACAAACCGTACACATAGAACTTAGAACTACTTTATTGTGTCAAGTTTCAAGGGGCTAGCACAAACCGTGCTTGATTTAGAGTTCCAAATTCATGTATCAATATAGGAGAAAACAGAGTGAAACCTGAATATTCAAACTCTTATTGCAAACGAATGCTTCAACCTAGAAGAACGAAATTTGCTGAGTCAAGTGGGATTGGTGTACTGCTCATTACCACCAAGTATCTTCAAGATTGGGTGAAAAAACATATGCTGAGATTTCAGGACACTCGTAGTATTTTGGAAGCTTGGCAACCTCTTCCAAACGAAATTGTGTTTCACCACTCCCTCCTAGGGAAACTTCAATTGGACACAAACCATACAGATAGAACTTAGAACTACTTTATTGTGTCCAGTTTCAAGGGGCTAGCACAAACCGTGTTTGATTTGGAGTTCCAAATTCATCTATCAATATAGGAGAAAACAGAGTGAAACCTGGAAATTCAAACTCTTACTGCCAACGAATGCTTCAACCTAGAAGAACGAAATTTGCTGAACCCAGTGGGATTGGTGTACTGCTCATTATCACCAAGTACCTTCAAGATTGGGTGAAAAAACATATGCTGAGATTTCAGGACACTCGTAGTTTTTTGGAAGCTTTGCAACCCGTTTCAAAAGAAAGTGTGTTTCACCACTCCCTCCTAGGGCTACTTCAAGAGGAAACAAACCATTCAGATGGAACTTAGAACTACTTCATTGTGTCAAGTTTCAAGGGGCTAGCAAAAACCGTGCTTGATTTAGAGTTCCAATTTCATGTATCAATATAGGAGAAAACAGAGTGAAACCTGAAAATTCATACTCTTATTGCAAACGAATGTTTCAACCTAGAAGAACGAAATTTGCTGAGCCAAGTGGGATTGGTGTACTGCTCATTACCACCAAGTATCTTCAAGATTGGGTGAAAAAACATATGCTGAGATTTCAGGACACTCGTAGTATTTTGGAAGCTTGGCAAACTCTTCCAAACGAAAGTGTGTTTCACCACTCCCTCCTAGGGAAACTTCAATTGGACACAAACCATACAGATAGAACTTAGAACTACTTTATTGTGTCAAGTTTCAAGGGGCTAGCACAAACCGTGTTTGATTTGGAGTTCCAAATTCATGTATCAATATAGGAGAAAACAGAGTGAAACCTGGAAATTCAAACTCTTACTGCCAACGAATGCTTCAACCTAGAAGAACGAAATTTGCTGAACCCAGTGGGATTGGTGTACTGCTCATTATCACCAAGTACCTTCAAATTGGGTGAAAAAACATATGCTGAGATTTCAGGACACTTGTAGTTTTTTGGAAGCTTGGCAACCCGTTTCAAAAGAAAGTGTGTTTCACCACTCCCTCCTAGGGCTACTTCAAGAGGAAACAAACCATTCAGATAGAACTTAGAACTACTTCATTGTGTCAAGTTTCAAGGGGCTAGCAAAAACCGTGCTTGATTTAGAGTTCCAATTTCATGTATCAATATAGGAGAAAACAGAGTGAAACCTGAAAATTCATACTCTTATTGCAAACGAATGCTTCAACCTAGAAGAACGAAATTTGCTGAGCCAAGTGGGATTGGTGTACTGCTCATTACCACCAAGTATCTTCAAGATTGGGTGAAAAAACATATGCTGAGATTTCAGGACACTCGTAGTTTTTTGGAAGCTTGGCAACCTCTTCCAAACGAAAGTGTGTTTCACCACTCCCTCCTAGGGCTACTTCAAGAGGAAACAAACCGTACACATAGAACTTAGAACTACTTTATTTTGTCAAGTTTCAAGGGGCTAGCACAAACCGTGCTTGATTTAGAGTTCCAAATTCATGTATCAATATAGGAGAAAACAGAGTGAAACCTGAACATTCAAACTCTTATTGCAAACGAATGCTTCAACCTAGAAGAACGAAATTTGCTGAGCCAAGTGGGATTGGTGTACTGCTCATTACCACCAAGTATCTTTAAGATTGGGTGAAAAAACATATGCTGAGATTTAGGACACTCGTAGAATTTTGGAAGATTGGCAACTTCTTCCAAACGAAAGTGTGTTTCACCACTCCCTCCTAGGTAAACTTCAATTGGACAAAAACCATACAGATAGAACTTAGAACTACTTCATTGTGTCAAGTTTCAAGGGGCTAGCACAAACCGTTCTTGATTTAGAGTTCCAAATTCATGTATCAATATAGGAGAAAACAGAGTGAAACCTGAAAATTCAAACTCTTATTGCAAACGAAGGCTTCAACCTACAAGAACGAAATTTGCTGAGTCAAGTGGGATTGGTGTACTGCTCATTACCACCAAGTATCTTCAAGATTGGGTGAAAAAACATATGCTGAGATTTAAGGACACTCGTAGTATTTTGGAAGCTTGGCTACCTCTTCCAAACGAAAGTGTGTTTCACCACTCCCTCCTAGGGAAACTTCAATTGGACACAAACCATACAGATAGAACTTAGAACTACTTTACTGTATCAAGTTACAAGGGGCTAGCACAAACCGTGTTTTATTTGGAGTTCCAAATTCATCTATCAATATAGGAGAAAACAGAGTGAAACCTGAAAATTCAAACTCTTTCTGCCAACGAATGCTTCAACCTAGAAGAACGAAACTTGCTGAACCCAGTGGGATTGGTGTACTGCTCATTATCACCAAGTATCTTCAAGATTGGGTGAAAAAACATAAGTTGAGATTTCAGGACACTCGGGGTTTTTTGGAAGCTTGGCAACCCGTTATAAACGAAAGTGTGTTTCACCACTCCCTCCTAGGGCTACTTCAAGAGGAAACAAACCATACACATAGAAGTTAGAACTACTTTATTGTGTCAAGTTTCAAGGGGCTAGCACAAACCGTGCTTGATTTAGAGTTCCAAATTCATGTATCAATATAGGAGAAAACAGAGTGAAACCTGAAAATTCAAACTCTTATTGCAAAGGAATGCTTCAACCTAGAAGAACGATATTTGCTGAGCCAAGTGGGATTGGTGTACTGCTCATTACCACCAAGTATCTTCAAGATTGGGTGAAAAAACATATGCTGAGATTTCAGGACACTCGTAGTATTTTGGAAGCTTGGCAACCTCTTCCAAACGAAAGTGTGTTTCACCACTCCCTCCTAGGGAAACTTCAATTGGACACAAACCATAAGATAGAACTTAGAACTACTTTATTGTGTCCAGTTTCAAGGGCTAGCACAAACCGTGTTTGATTTGGAGTTCCAAATTCATCTATCAATATAGGAGAAAACAGAGTGAAACCTGAAAATTCAAACTCTTACAGCCAACGAATGCTTCAACCTAGAAGAACGAAATTTGCTGAACCCAGTGGGATTGGTGTACTGCTCATTACCACCAAGTATCTTCAAGATTGGGTGAAAAAACATATGCTGAGATTTCAGGACACTCGTAGTTTTTTGGAAGCTTTGCAACCCGTTTCAAACGAATGTGTGTTTCACCACTCCCTCCTAGGGCTACTTCAAGAGGAAACAAACCATACAGATAGAACTTAGAACTATTCATTGTGTCAAGTTTCAAGGGGCTAGCAAAAACCGTGCTTGATTTAGGGTTCCAAATTCATGTATCAATATAGGAGAAAACAGAGTGAAACCTGAAAATTCAAACTCTTATTGCAAACGAATAATTCAACCTAGAAGAACGAAATTTGCTGAGCCAAGTGGGATTGGTGTACTGCTCATTACCACCAAGTATCTTCAAGATTGAGTGAAAAAACATATGCTGAGATTTCAGGACACTCGTAGTTTTTTGGAAGCTTGGCAACCCGTTTCAAACGAAAGTGTATTTCACCACTCCCTCCTAGGGCTACTTCAAGAGGAAACAAACCGTACACATAGAACTTAGAACTACTTTATTGTGTCAAGTTTCAAGGGGCTAGCACAAACCGTTCTTGATTTACAGTTCAAAATTCATGTATCAATATAGGAGAAAACAGAGTGAAACCTGAAAATTCAATCTCTTATTGCAAACGAATGCTTCAACCTAGAAGAACGAAATTTGCTGAGTCAAGTGGGATTGGTGTACTGCTCATTACCACCAAGTATCTTCAAGATTGGGTGAAAAAACATATGCTGAGATTTTAGGACACTCGTAGTATTTTGGAAGCTTGGCAACCTCTTCCAAACAAAAGTGTGTTTCACCACTCCCTCGTAGGGAAACTTCAATTGGACACAAACCAAACGAATAGAACTTAGAACTACTTTATTGTGTCAAGTTTCAAGGGGCTAGCACAAACCGTGTTTGATTTGGAGTTCCAAATTCGTCTATCAATATAGGAGAAAACAGAGTGAAACCTGGAAATTCAAACAGTTACTGCCAACGAATGCTTCAACCTAGAAGAACGAAATTTGCTGAACCCAGTGGGATTGGTGTACTGCTCATTATCACCAAGTACCTTCAAGATTGGGTAAAAAAACATATGCTGAGATTTCAGGACACTCGTAGTTTTTTGGAAGCTTGGCAACCCGTTTCAAAAGAAAGTGTGTTTCACCACTCCCTCCTAGGGCTACTTCAAGAGGAAACAAACCATTCAGATAGAACTTAGAACTACTTCATTGTGTCAAGTTTCAAGGGGCTAGCAAAAACCGTGCTTGATTTAGAGTTCCAATTTCATGTATCAATATAGGAGAAAACAGAGTGAAACCTGAAAATTCATACTCTTATTGCAAACGAATGCTTCAACCTAGAAGAACGAAATTTGCTGAGCCAAGTGGGATTGGTGTACTGCTCATTACCACCAAGTATCTTCAAGATTGGGTGAAAAAACATATGCTGAGATTTCAGGACACTCGTAGTTTTTTGGAAGCTTGGCAACCTCTTCCAAACGAAAGTGTGTTTCACCACTCCCTCCTAGGGCTACTTCAAGAGGAAACAAACCGTACACATAGAACTTAGAACTACTTTATTGTGTCAAGTTTCAAGGGGCTAGCACAAACCGTGCTTGATTTAGAGTTCCAAATTCATGTATCAATATAGGAGAAAACAGAGTGAAACCTGAATATTCAAACTCTTATTGCAAACGAATGCTTCAACCTAGAAGAAACGAAATTTGCTGAGTCAAGTGGGATTGGTGTACTGCTCATTACCACCAAGTATCTTCAAGATTGGGTGAAAAAACATATGCTGAGATTTCAGGACACTCGTAGTATTTTGGAAGCTTGGCAACCTCTTCCAAACGAAATTGTGTTTCACCACTCCCTCCTAGGGAAACTTCAATTGGACACAAACCATACAGATAGAACTTAGAACTACTTTATTGTGTCCAGTTTCAAGGGGCTAGCACAAACCGTGTTTGATTTGGAGTTCCAAATTCATCTATCAATATAGGAGAAAACAGAGTGAAACCTGGAAATTCAAACTCTTACTGCCAACGAATGCTTCAACCTAGAAGAACGAAATTTGCTGAACCCAGTGGGATTGGTGTACTGCTCATTATCACCAAGTACCTTCAAGATTGGGTGAAAAAACATATGCTGAGATTTCAGGACACTCGTAGTTTTTTGGAAGCTTTGCAACCCGTTTCAAAAGAAAGTGTGTTTCACCACTCCCTCCTAGGGCTACTTCAAGAGGAAACAAACCATTCAGATAGAACTTAGAACTACTTCATTGTGTCAAGTTTCAAGGGGCTAGCAAAAACCGTGCTTCATTTAGAGTTCCAATTTCATGCATCAATATAGGAGAAAACAGAGTGAAACCTGAAAATTCATACTCTTATTGCAAACGAATGCTTCAACCTAGAAGAACGAAATTTGCTGAGCCAAGTGGGATTGGTGTACTGCTCATTACCACCAAGTATCTTCAAGATTGGGTGAAAAAACATATGCTGAGATTTCAGGACACTCGTAGTATTTTGGAAGCTTGGCAAACTCTTCCAAACGAAAGTGTGTTTCACCACTCCCTCCTAGGGAAACTTCAATTGGACACAAACCATACAGAGAGAACTTAGAACTACTTTATTGTGTCAAGTTTCAAGGGGCTAGCACAAACCGTGTTTTGATTTGGAGTTCCAAATTCATCTATCAATATAGGAGAAAACAGAGTGAATCCTGAAAATTCAAACTCTTACTGCCAACGAATGCTTCAACCTAGAAGAACGAAATTTGCTGAACCCAGTGGGATTGGTGTACTGCTCATTATCACCAAGTATCTTCAAGATTAGGTGAAAAAACATATGCTGAGATTTCAGGACACTCGTAGTTTTTGGAAGCTTGGCAACCCATTTCAAACGAAAGTGTGTTTCACCACTCCTTCCTAGGGCTACTTCAAGTGGAAACAAACCGTACACATAGAACTTAGAACTACTTTATTGTGTCAAGTTTCAAGGGGCTAGCACAAACCGTGCTTGATTTAGAGTTCCAAATTCATGTATCAATATAGGAGAAAACAGAGTGAAACCTGAAAATTCAAACTCTTATTGCAAACGAATGCTTCAACCTAGAAGAACGAAATTTGCTGAGCCAAGTGGGATTGTGTACTGCTCATTACCACCAAGTATCTTCAAGATTGGGTGAAAAAACATATGCTGAGATTTCAGGACACTCGTAGTATTTTGGAAGCTTGGCAACCTCTTCCAAACGAAATTGTGTTTCAACACTCCCTCCTAGGGAAACTTCAATTGGACACAAACCATACAGATAGAACTTAGAACTACTTTATTGTGTCAAGTTTCAAGGGGCTGGCACAAACCGTGTTTGATTTGGAGTTCCAAATTCATGTATCAATATAGGAGAAAACAGAGTGAAACCTGGAAATTCAAACTCTTACTGCCAACGAATGCTTCAACCTAGAAGAACGAAATTTGCTGAAACCAGTGGGATTGGTGTACTGCTCATTATCACCAAGTACCTTCAAGATTGGGTGAAAAAACATATGCTGAGATTTCAGGACACTCGTAGTTTTTTGGAAGCTTGGCAACCCGTTTCAAAAGAAAGTGTGTTTCACCACTCCCTCCTAGGGCTACTTCAAGAGGAAACAAACCATTCAGATAGAACTTAGAACTACTTCATTGTGTCAAGTTTCAAGGGGCTAGCAAAAACCGTGCTTGATTTAGAGTTCCAATTTCATGTATCAATATAGGAGAAAACAGAGTGAAACCTGAAAATTCATACTCTTATTGCAAACGAATGCTTCAACCTAGAAGAACGAAATTTGCTGAGCCAAGTGGGATTGGTGTACTGCTCATTACCACCAAGTATCTTCAAGATTGGGTGAAAAAACATATGCTGAGATTTCAGGACACTCGTAGTTTTTTGGAAGCTTGGCAACCTCTTCCAAACGAAAGTGTGTTTCACCACTCCCTCCTCGGGCTACTTCAAGAGGAAACAAACCGTACACATAGAACTTAGAACTACTTTATTTTGTCAAGTTTCAAGGGGCTAGCACAAACCGTGCTTGATTTAGAGTTCCAAATTCATGTATCAATATAGGAGAAAACAGAGTGAAACCTGAACATTCAAACTCTTATTGCAAACGAATGCTTCAACCTAGAAGAACGAAATTTGCTGAGCCAAGTGGGATTGGTGTACTGCTCATTACCACCAAGTATCTTTAAGATTGGGTGAAAAAACATATGCTGAGATTTAGGACACTCGTAGAATTTTGGAAGATTGGCAACTTCTTCCAAACGAAAGTGTGTTTCACCACTCCCTCCTAGGGAAACTTCAATTGGACACAAACCATACAGATAGAACTTAGAACTACTTTATTGTGTCAAGTTTCAAGAGGCTAGCACAAACCGTTCTTGATTTAGAGTTCCAAATTCATGTATCAATATAGGAGAAAACTGAGTGAAACCTGAAAATTCAAACTCTTATTGCAAACGAATGCTTCAACCTAGAAGAACGAAATTTGCTGAACCCAGTGGGATTGGTGTACTGCTCATTACCACCAAGTATCTTCAAGATTGGGTGAAAAAACATATGTTGAGATTTCAGGACACTCGTAGTATTTTGGAAGCGTGGCAACCTCTTCCAAACGAAAGTGTGTTTCACCACTCCCTCCTAGGGAAACTTCAATTGGACACAAACCATACAGATAGAACTTAGAACTACTTTATTGTGTCATGTTTCAAGGGGCTAGCACAAACCGTGTTTGATTTGGAGTTCCAAATTCATCTATCAATATAGGAGAAAACAGAGTGAAACCTGAAAATTCAAACTCTTACTGCCAACGAATGCTTCAAACTAGAAGAACGAAATTTGCTGAACCCAGTGGGATTGGTGTACTGCTCATTATCACCAAGTATCTTCAAGATTGGGTGAAAAAACATATGCTGAGATTTCAGGACACTCGTAGTTTTTGGAAGCTTGGCAACCCGTTTCAAACGAAAGTGTGTTTCACCACTCCCTCCCAGGCTACTTCAAGAGGAAACAAACCGTTCACATAGAACATAGAACTACTTTATTGTGTCAAGTTTCAAGGGGCTAGCACAAACCGTTCTTGATTTAGTGTTCCAAATTCATGTATCAATATAGGAGAAAACAGAGTGAAACCTGAAAATTCAAACTCTTATTGCAAACGAAGGCTTCAACCTAGAAGAACGAAATTTGCTGAGTCAAGTGGGATTGGTGTACTGCTCATTACCACCAAGTATCTTCAAGATTGGGTGAAAAAACATATGCTGAGATTTCAGGACACTCGTAGTATTTTGGAAGCTTGGCTACCTCTTCCAAACGAAAGTGTGTTTCACCACTCCCTCCTAGGGAAACTTCAATTGGACACAAACCATACAGATAGAACTTAGAACTACTTTATTGTGTCAAGTTTCAAGGGGCTAGCACAAACCGTGTTTGATTTGGAGTTCCAAATTCATGTATCAATATAGGAGAAACAGAGTGAAACCTGAAAATTCAAACTCTTACTGCCAACGAATGCTTCAACCTAGAAGAACGAAATTTGCTGAACCCAGTGGGATTGGTGTACTGCTCATTATCACCAAGTATCTTCAAGATTGGGTGAAAAAACATATGCTGAGATTTCAGGACACTCGTAGTTTTTTGGAAGCTTGGCAACCCGTTTCAAACGAAAGTGTGTTTCACCACTCCCTCCTAGGGCTACTTCAAGAGGAAACAAACCGTTCACATAGAACTTAGAACTACTTTATTGTGTCAAGTTTCAGGGGGCTAGCACAAACCGTGCTTGATTTAGAGTTCCAAATTCATGTATCAATATAGGAGAAAACAGAGTGAAACGTGAAAATTCAAACTCTTATTGCAAACGAATGCTTCAACCTAGAAGAACGAAATTTGTTGAGCCAAGTGGGATTGGTGTACTGCTCATTACCACCAAGTATCTTCAAGATTGGGTGAAAAAACATATGCTGAGATTTAAGGACACTCGTAGTATTTTGGAAGCTTGGCTACCTCTTCCAAACGAAAGTGTGTTTCACCACTCCCTCCTAGGGAAACGTCAATTGGACACAAACCATACAGATAGAACTTAGAACTACTTTATTGTGTCAAGTTTCAAGGGCTAGCACAAACCGTTCTTGATTTAGAGTTCCAAATTCATGTTTCAATATAGGAGAAAACAGAGTGAAACCTGAAACTCAAACTCTTAGCAAACGAATGCTTCAACCTAGAAGTACGAAATTTGCTGAGTCAAGTGGGATTGGTGTAGGGCTCATTACCACCAAGTATCTTCAAGATTGGGTGAAAAAACATATGCTGAGATTTCAGGACACTCGTAGTTTTTTGGAAGCTTGGCAACCCGTTTCAAACGAAAGTGTGTTTCACCACTCCCTCCTAGGGCTACTTCAAGAGGAAACAAACCGGTCACATAGAACTTAGAACTACTTTATTGTGTCAAGTTTCAAGGGGCTAGCACAAACCGTTCTTGATTTAGAGTTCCAATTTCATGTATCAATATAGGAGAAAACAGAGTGAAACCTGAAAATTCAAACTCTTATTGCAAACGAGTATTTCAACCTAGAAGAACGAAATTTGCTGAGCCAAGTGGGATTGGTGTAGTGCTCATTACCACCACGTATCTTCAAGATTGGGTGAAAAAACATATGCTGAGATTTCAGGACACTCGTAGTATTTTGGAAGCGTGGCAACCTCTTCCAAACGAAAGTGTGTTTCACCACTCCCTCCTAGGGAAACTTCAATTGGACACAAACCATACAGATAGAACTTAGAACTACTTTATTGTGTCAAGTTTAAAGGGGCTAGCACAAACCGTGATTGATTTGGAGTTCCTAATTCATCTATCAATATAGGAGAAAACAGAGTGAAACCTGAAAATTCAAACTCTTACTGCCAACGAATGCTTCAAACTAGAAGAACGAAATTTGCTGAACCCAGTGGGATTGGTGTACTGCTCATTATCACAAAGTATCTTCAAGATTGGGTGAAAAAACATAAGTTGAGATTTCAGGACACTCGGAGTTTTTTGGAAGCTTGGCAACCCGTTTCAAACGAAAGTGTGTTTCACCACTCCCTCCTAGGGAAACTTCAATTGGACACAAACCATACAGATAGAACTTAGAACTACTTTATTGTGTCAAGTTTCAAGGGGCTAGCACAAACCGTTCTTGATTTAGTGTTCCAAATTCATGTATCAATATAGGAGAAAACAGAGTGAAACCTGAAAATTCAAACTCTTATTGCAAACGAAGGCTTCAACCTAGAAGAACGAAATTTGCTGAGTCAAGTGGGATTGGTGTACTGCTCATTACCACCAAGTATCTTCAAGATTGGGTGAAAAAACATATGCTGAGATTTCAGGACACTCGTAGTATTTTGGAAGCTTGGCTACCTCTTCCAAACGAAAGTGTGTTTCACCACTCCCTCCTAGGGAAAATTCAATTGGACACAAACCATACAGATAGAACTTAGAACTACTTTATTGTATCAAGTTACAAGGGGCTAGCACAAACCGTGTTTTATTTGGAGTTCCAAATTCATCTATCAATATAGGAGAAAACAGAGTGAAACCTGAAAATTCAAACTCTTACAGCCAACGAATGCTTCAACCTAGAAGAACGAAACTTGCTGAACCCAGTGGGATTGGTGTACTGCTCATTATCACCAAGTATCTTCAAGATTGGGTGAAAAAACATAAGTTGAGATTTCAGGACACTCGGAGTTTTTTGGAAGCTTGGCAACCCGTTGTAAACGAAAGTGTGTTTCACCACTCCCTCCTAGGGCTACTTCAAGAGGAAACAAACCGTACACATAGAACTTAGAACTACTTTATTGTGTCAAGTTTCAAAGGGCTAGCACAAACCGTGCTTGATTTAGAGTTCCAAATTCATGTATCAATATATGAGAAAACAGAGTGAAACCTGAAAATTCAAACTCTTTTTGCAAACGAATGCTTCAACCTAGAAGAACGAAATTTGCTGAGCCAAGTGGGATTGGTGTAGTGCTCATTACCACCAAGTATCTTCAAGATTGGGTGAAAAAACATATGCTGAGATATCAGGACACTCGTAGTATTTTGGAAGCTTGGCAACCTCTTCCAAACGAAAGTGTGTTTCACCATTCCCTCCTAGGGAAACTTCAATTGGACACAAACCATACAGATAGAACTTAGAACTACTTTATTGTGTCAAGTTTCAAGGGGCTAGCACAAACCGTGTTTGATTTGGAGTTCCAAATTCATCTATCAATATAGGAGAAAACAGAGTGAAACCTGAAAATTCAAACTCTTACTGCCAACGAATGCTTCAACCTAGAAGAACGAAATTTGCTGAACCCAGTGCGATTGGTGTACTGCTCATTACCACCAAGTATCTTCAAGATTGGGTGAAAAAACATATGCTGAGATTTCAGGATACTCGTAGTATTTTGGAAGCTTGGCAACCTCTTCCAAACGAAAGTGTGTTTCACCACTCCCTCCTAGGGAAACTTCAATTGGACAAAAACCATAATGATAGAACTTAGAACTACTTTACTGTGTCAAGTTTCAAGGGGCTAGCACAAACCGTTCTTGATTTAGAGTTCCAAATTCATGTATCAATATAGGAGAAAACAGAGTGAAACCTGAAACTCAAACTCTTAGCAAACGAATGCTTCAACCTAGAAGAACGAAATTTGCTGAGTCAAGCGTGATTGGTGTAGGGCTCATTACCACCAAGTATCTTCAAGTTTGGGTGAAAAAACATATGCTTTGATTTCAGGACCCTCGTAGTATTTTGGAAGCTTGGCAACCTCTTCCAAACGAAAGTGTGTTTCACTACTCCCTCCTAGGGAAACTTCAATTGGACACAAACCATACAGATAGAACTTAGAACTACTTTATTGTGTCAAGTTTCAAGGGGCTAGCACAAACCGTGTTTGATTTGGAGTTCCAAATTCATGTATCAATATAGGAGAAACAGAGTGAAACCTGAAAATTCAAACTCTTACTGCCAACGAATGCTTCAACCTAGAAGAACGAAATTTGCTGAACCCAGTGGGATTGGTGTACTGCTCCTTACCACCAAGTATCTTCAAGATTGGGTGAAAAAACATAAGCTGAGATTTCAGGACACTCGTAGTTTTTTGGAAGCATGGCAACCCGTTTCAAACGAAAGTGTGTTTAACCACTCCCTCCTAGGGCTACTTCAAGAGGAAACAAACCGTACACATAGAACTTAGAACTACTTTATTGTGTCAAGTTTCAAGGGGCTAGCACAAACGGTGCTTGATTTAGAGTTCCAAATTCATGTATCAATATAGGAGAAAACAGAGTGAAACCTGAAAATTCAAACTCTTTTTGCAAACGAATGCTTCAACCTAGAAGAACGAAATTTGCTGAGCCAAGTGGGATTGGTGTACTGCTCATTACCACCAAGTATCTTCAAGATTGGGTGAAAAAACATATGCTGAGATTTCAGGACACTCGTAGTATTTTGGAAGCTTGGCAAACTCTTCCAAACGAAAGTGTGTTTCACCACTCCCTCCTAGGGAAACTTCAATTGGACACAAACCATACAGAGAGAACTTAGAACTACTTTATTGTGTCAAGTTTCACGGGGCTAGCACAAACCGTGTTTGATTTGGAGTTCCAAATTCATCTATCAATATAGGAGAAAACAGAGTGAAACCTGAACATTCAAACTCTTACTGCCAACGAATGCTTCAACCTAGAAGAACGAAATTTGCTGAACCCAGTGGGATTGGTGTACTGCTCATTATCACCAAGTATCTTCAAGATTGGGTGAAAAAACATATGCTGAGATTTCAGGACACTCGTAGTTTTTTGGAAGCTTGGCAACCCGTTTCAAACGAAAGTGTGTTTCACCACTCTCTCCCAGGGCTACTTGAAGAGGAAACAAACCGTTCACATAGAACATAGAACTACTTTATTGTGTCAAGTTTCAAGGGGCTAGCACAAACCGTTCTTGATTTAGAGTTCCAAATTCATGTATCAATATAGGAGAAAACAAGTGAAACCTGTAAACTCAAACTCTTATTGCCAACGAATTCTTCAACCTAGAAGAACGAAATTTGCTCAGCCAAGTGGGATTGGTGTACTGCTCATTACCACCAAGTATCTTCAAGATTGGGTGAAAAAACATATGCTGAGATTTCAGGACACTCGTAGTATTTTGGAAGCTTGGCAACCTCTTCCAAACGAAAGTGTGTTTCACCACTCCCTCCTAGGGAAACTTCAATTGGACACAAACCATACAGATAGAACTTAGAACTACTTTACTGTGTCAAGTTTCAAGGGGCTAGCACAAACCGTTCTTGATTTAGAGTTCCAAATTCATGTATCAATATAGGAGAAAACAGAGTGAAACCTGAAACTCAAACTCTTAGCAAACGAATGCTTCAACCTAGAAGAACGAAATTTGCTGAGCCAAGTGGGATTGGTGTAGGGCTCATTACCACCAAGTATCTTCAAGTTTGGGTGAAAAAACATATGCTGAGATTTCAGGACACTCGTAGTTTTTTGGAAGCTTGGCAACCCGTTTCAAACGAAAGTGTGTTTCACCACTCCCTCCTAGGGCTACTTCAAGAGGAAACAAACCGTTCACATAGAACTTAGAACTACTTTATTGTGTCAAGTTTCAGGGGGCTAGCACAAACCGTTCTTGATTTAGAGTTCCAATTTCATGTATCAATATAGGAGAAAACAGACTGAAACCTGAAAATTCAAACTCTTATTGCAAACGAGTATTTCAACTTAGAAGAACGAAATTTGCTGAGCCAAGTGGGATTGGTGTAGTGCTCATTACCACCACGTATCTTCAAGATTGGGTGAAAAAACATATGCTGAGATTTCAGGACACTCGTAGTATTTTGGAAGCGTGGCAACCTCTTCCAAACGAAAGTGTGTTTCACCACTCCCTCCTAGGGAAACTTCAATTGGACACAAACCATACAGATAGAACTTAGAACTACTTTATTGTGTCAAGTTTCAAGGGGCTAGCACAAACCGTGTTTGATTTGGAGTTCCAAATTCATCTATCAATATAGGAGAAAACAGAGTGAAACCTGAAAATTCAAACTCTTTCTGCCAACGAATGCTTCAACCTAGAAGAACGAAACTTGCTGAACCCAGTGGGATTGGTGTACTCCTCATTATCACCAAGTATCTTCAAGATTGGGTGAAAAAACATATGCTGAGATTTCAGGACACTCGTAGTTTTTTGGAAGCTTGGCAACCCGTTTCAAACGAAAGTGTGTTTCACCACTCCCTCCCAGGGCTACTTCAAGAGGAAACAAACCGTTCACATAGAACATAGAACTACTTTATTGTGTCAAGTTTCAAAAGGCTAGCACAAACCGTTCTTGATTTAGTGTTCCAAATTCATGTATCAATATAGGAGAAAACAGAGTGAAACCTGAAAATTCAAACTCTTATTGCAAACGAAGGCTTCAACCTAGAAGAACGAAATTTGCTGAGTCAAGTGGGATTGGTGTACTGCTCATTACCACCAAGTATCTTCAAGATTGGGTGAAAAAACATATGCTGAGATTTAAGGACACTCGTAGTATTTTGGAAGCTTGGCTACCTCTTCCAAACGAAAGTGTGTTTCACCACTCCCTCCTAGGGAAACTTCAATTGGACACAAACCATACAGATAGAACTTAGAACTACTTTATTGTATCAAGTTACAAGGGGCTAGCACAAACCGTGTTTTATTTGGAGTTCCAAATTCATCTATCAATATAGGAGAAAACAGAGTGAAACCTGAAAATTCAAACTCTTTCTGCCAACGAATGCTTCAACCTAGAAGAACGAAACTTGCTGAACCCAGTGGGATTGGTGTACTGCTCATTATCACCAAGTATCTTCAAGATTGGGTGAAAAAACATAAGTTGAGATTTCAGGACACTCGGGGTTTTTTGGAAGCTTGGCAACCCGTTATAAACGAAAGTGTGTTTCACCACTCCCTCCTAGGGCTACTTCAAGAGGAAACAAACCATACACATAGAACTTAGAACTACTTTATTGTGTCAAGTTTCAAGGGGTAGCACAAACCGTGCTTGATTTAGAGTTCCAAATTCATGTATCAATATAGGAGAAAACAGAGTGAAACCTGAAAATTCAAACTCTTATTGCAAAGGAATGCTTCAACCTAGAAGAACGAAATTTGCTGAGCCAAGTGGGATTGGTGTACTGCTCATTACCACCAAGTATCTTCAAGATTGGGTGAAAAAACATATGCTGAGATTTCAGGACACTCGTAGTATTTTTGGAAGCTTGGCAACCTCTTCCAAACGAAAGTGTGTTTCACCACTCCCTCCTAGGGAAACTTCAATTGGACACAAAACCATACAGATAGAACTTAGAACTACTTTATTGTATCAAGTTTCAAGGCCTAGCACAAACCGTGTTTGATTTGGAGTTCCAAATTCATCTATCAATATAGGAGAAAACAGAGTGAAACCTGAAAATTCAAACTCTTACAGCCAACGAATGCTTCAACCTAGAAGAACGAAATTTGCTGAACCCAGTGGGATTGGTGTACTGCTCATTACCACCAAGTATCTTCAAGATTGGGTGAAAAAACATATGCTGAGATTTCAGGACACTCGTAGTTTTTTGGAAGCTTTGCAACCCGTTTCAAAACGAATGTGTGTTTCACCACTCCCTCCTAGGGCTACTTCAAGAGGAAACAAACCATACAGATAGAACTTAGAACTATTCATTGTGTCAAGTTTCAAGGGGCTAGCAAAAACCGTGCTTGATTTAGAGTTCCAAATTCATGTATCAATATAGGAGAAAACAGAGTGAAACCTGAAAATTCAAACTCTTATTGCAAACGAATAATTCAACCTAGAAGAACGAAATTTGCTGAGCCAAGTGGGATTGGTGTACTGCTCATTACCACCAAGTATCTTCAAGATTGGGTGAAAAAACATATGCTGAGATTTCAGGACACTCGTAGTTTTTTGGAAGCTTGGCAACCCGTTTCAAACGAAAGTGTATTTCACCACTCCCTCCTAGGGGCTACTTCAAGAGGAAACAAACCGTACACATAGAACTTAGAACTACTTTATTGTGTCAAGTTTCAAGGGGCTAGCACAAACCGTTCTTGATTTACAGTTCAAAATTCATGTATCAATATAGGAGAAAACAGAGTGAAACCTGAAAATTCAATCTCTTATTGCAAACGAATGCTTCAACCTAGAAGAACGAAATTTGCTGAGTCAAGTGGGATTGGTGTACTGCTCATTACCACCAAGTATCTTCAAGATTGGGTGAAAAAACATATGCTGAGATTTCAGGACACTCGTAGTATTTTGGAAGCTTGGCAACCTCTTCTAAACAAAAGTGTGTTTCACCACTCCCTCGTAGGGAAACTTCAATTGACACAAACCAAACGAATAGAACTTAGAACTACTTTATTGTGTCAAGTTACAAGGGGCTAGCACAAACCGTGCTTGATTTAGAGTTCCAAATTCATGTATCAATATAGGAGAAAACAGAGTGAAACCTGAAAATTCAAACTCTTATTGCAAAGGAATGCTTCAACCTAGAAGAACGAAATTTGCTGAGCCAAGTGGGATTGGTGTACTGCTCATTACCACCAAGTATCTTCAAGATTGGGTGAAAAAATATATGCTGAGATTTCAGGACACTCGTAGTATTTTGGAAGCTTGGCAACCTCTTCCAAACGAAAGTGTGTTTCACCACTCCCTCCTAGGGAAACTTCAATTGGACACAAACCATACAGTTAGAACTTAGAACTACTTTATTGTATCAAGTTTCAAGGGCCTAGCACAAACCGTGTTTGATTTGGAGTTCCAAATTCATCTATCAATATAGGAGAAAACAGAGTGAAACCTGAAAATTCAAACTCTTACAGCCAACGAATGCTTCAACCTAGAAGAACGAAATTTGCTGAACCCAGTGGGATTGGTGTACTGCTCATTACCACCAAGTATCTTCAAGATTGGGTGAAAAAACATATGCTGAGATTTCAGGACACTCGTAGTTTTTTGGAAGCTTTGCAACCCGTTTCAAACGAATGTGTGTTTCACCACTCCCTCCTAGGGCTACTTCAAGAGGAAACAAACCATACAGATAGAACTTAGAACTATTCATTGTGTCAAGTTTCAAGGGGCTAGCAAAAACCGTGCTTGATTTAGAGTTCCAAATTCATGTATCAATATAGGAGAAAACAGAGTGAAACCTGAAAATTCAAACTCTTATTGCAAACGAATGCTTCAACCTAGAAGAACGAAATTTGCTGAGTCAAGTGGGATTGATGTGCTGCTCATTACCACCAAGTATCTTCAAGATTGGGTGAAAAAACATATGCTGAGATTTCAGGACACTCGTAGTAGTTTGGAAGCTTGGCAACCTCTTCCAAACAAAAGTGTGTTTCACCACTCCCTCGTAGGGAAACTTCAATTGGACACAAACCAAACGAATAGAACTTAGAACTACTTTATTGTGTCAAGTTTCAAGGGGCTAGCACAAACCGTGTTTGATTTGGAGTTCCAAATTCGTCTATCAATATAGGAGAAAAAAGAGTGAAACCTGAAAATTCAAACTCTTACTGCCAACGAATGCTTCAACCTAGAAGAACGAAATTTGCTGAACCCAGTGGGATTGGTGTACTGCTCATTATCACCAAGTATCTTCAAGATTGGGTGAAAAAACATATGCTGAAATTTCAGGACACTCGTAGTTTTTTGGAAGCTTGGCAACCTTTCAAATGAAAGTGTGTTTCACCACTCCCTCCTAGGGCTACTTCAAGTGGAAACAAACCGTACACATAGAACTTAGAACTACTTTATTGTGTCAAGTTTCAAGGGGCTAGCACAAACCGTGCTTGATTTAGAGTTCCAAATTCATGTATCAATATAGGAGAAAACAGAGTGAAACCTGAAAATTCAAACTCTTATTGCAAACGAATGCTTCAACCTAGAAGAACGAAATTTGCTGAGTCAAGTGGGATTGGTGTACTGCTCATTACCACCAAGTATCTTCAAGATTGGGTGAAAAAACATATGCTGAGATTTCAGGACACTCGTAGTATTTTGGAAGCTTGGCAACCTCTTCCAAACGAAATTGTGTTTCACCACTCCCTCCTAGGGAAACTTCAATTGGACACAAACCATACAGATAGAACTTAGAACTACTTTATTGTGTCCAGTTTCAAGGGGCTAGCACAAACCGTGTTTGATTTGGAGTTCCAAATTCATCTATCAATATAGGAGAAAACAGAGTGAAACCTGGAAATTCAAACTCTTACCGCCAACGAATGCTTCAACCTAGAAGAACGAAATTTGCTGAACCCAGTGGGATTGGTGTACTGCTCATTATCACCAAGTACCTTCAAGATTGGGTGAAAAAACATATGCTGAGATTTCAGGACACTCGTAGTTTTTTGGAAGCTTGGCAACCTCTTCCAAACGAAAGTGTGTTTCACCACTCCCTCCTAGGGCTACTTCAAGAGGAAACAAACCGTACACATAGAACTTAGAACTACTTTATTTTGTCAAGTTTCAAGGGGCTAGCACAAACCGTGCTTGATTTAGAGTTCCAAATTCATGTATCAATATAGGAGAAAACAGAGTGAAACCTGAACATTCAAACTCTTATTGCAAACGAATGCTTCAACCTAGAAGAACGAAATTTGCTGAGCCAAGTGGGATTGGTGTACTGCTCATTACCACCAAGTATCTTTAAGATTGGGTGAAAAAACATATGCTGAGATTTAGGACACTCGTAGAATTTTGGAAGATTGGCAACCTCTTCCAAACGAAAGTGTGTTTCACCACTCCCTCCTAGGGAAACTTCAATTGGACACAAACCATACAGATAGAACTTAGAACTACTTTATTGTGTCAAGTTTCAAGGGGCTAGCACAAACCGTTCTTGATTTGAGTTCCAAATTCATGTATCAATATAGGAGAAAACTGAGTGAAACCTGAAAATTCAAACTCTTATTGCAAACGAATGCTTCAACCTAGAAGAACGAAATTTGCTGAACCCAGTGGGATTGGTGTACTGCTCATTACCACCAAGTATCTTCAAGATTGGGTGAAAAAACATATGTTGAGATTTCAGGACACTCGTAGTATTTTGGAAGCTTGGCAACCTCTTCCAAACGAAAGTGTGTTTCACCACTCCCTCCTAGGGAAACTTCAATTGGACACAAACCATACAGATAGAACTTAGAACTACTTTATTGTGTCAAGTTTCAAGGGGCTAGCACAAACCGTGTTTGATTTGGAGTTCCAAATTCATCTATCAATATAGGAGAAAACAGAGTGAAACCTGAAAATTCAAACTCTTACTGCCAACGAATGCTTCAAACTAGAAGAACGAAATTTGCTGAACCCAGTGGGATTGGTGTACTGCTCATTATCACCAAGTATCTTCAAGATTGGGTGAAAAAACATATGCTGAGATTTCAGGACACTCGTAGTTTTTTGGAAGCTTGGCAACCCGTTTCAAACGAAAGTGTGTTTCACCACTCCCTCCCAGGGCTACTTCAAGAGGAAACAAACCGTTCACATAGAACATAGAACTACTTTATTGTGTCAAGTTTCAAGGGGCTAGCACAAACCGTTCTTGATTTAGAGTTCCAATTTCATGTATCAATATAGGAGAAAACAGAGTGAAACCTGAAAATTCAAACTCTTATTGCAAACGAGTATTTCATCCTAGAAGAACGAAATTTGCTGAGCCAAGTGGGATTGGTGTAGTGCTCATTACCACCACGTATCTTCAAGATTGGGTGAAAAAACATATGCTGAGATTTCAGGACACTCGTAGTATTTTGGAAGCGTGGCAACCTCTTCCAAACAAAGTGTGTTTCACCACTCCCTCCTAGGGAAACTTCAATTGGACACAAACCATACAGATAGAACTTAGAACTACTTTATTGTATCAAGTTACAAGGGGCTAGCACAAACCGTGTTTGATTTGGAGTTCCAAATTCATCTATCAATATAGGAGAAAACAGAGTGAAACCTGAAAATTCAAACTCTTACTGCCAACGAATGCTTCAACCTAGAAGAACGAAACTTGCTGAACCCAGTGGGATTGGTGTACTGCTCATTATCACCAAGTATCTTCAAGATTGGGTGAAAAAACATAAGTTGAGATTTCAGGACACTCGGAGTTTTTTGGAAGCTTGGCAACCCGTTTCAAATGAAAGTGTGTTTCACCACTCCCTCCTAGGGCTACTTCAAGAGGAAACAAACCGTACACATAGAACTTAGAACTACTTTATTGTGTCAAGTTTCAAGGGGCTAGCACAAACCGTGCTTGATTTAGAGTTCCAAATTCATGTATCAATATAGGAGAAAACAGAGTGAAACCTGAAAATTCAAACTCTTATTGCAAACGAATGCTTCAACCTAGAAGAACGAAATTTGCTGAGCCAAGTGGGATTGGTGTAGTGCTCATTACCACCAAGTATCTTCAAGATTGGGTGAAAAAACATATGTTGAGATTTCAGGACACTCGTAGTATTTTGGAAGCTTGGCAACCTCTTCCAAACGAAAGTGTGTTTCACCACTCCCTCCTAGGGAAACTTCAATTGGACACAAACCATACAGATAGAACTTAGAACTACTTTATTGTGTCAAGTTTCAAGGGGCTAGCACACACCGTGTTTGATTTGGAGTTCCAAATTCATCTATCAATATAGGAGAAAACAGAGTGAAACCTGGAAATACAAACTCTTACTGCCAACGAATGCTTCAACCTAGAATAACGAAATTTGCTGAACCCAGTGGTATTGGTGTACTGCTCATTATCACCAAGTATCTTCAAGACTGGGTGAAAAAACATATGCTGAGATTTCAGGACACTCGTAGTTTTTTGGAAGCTTGGCAACCCGATTCAAACGAAAGTGTGTTTCACCACTCCCACCTAGGGCTACTTCAAGAGGAAACAAACCGTACACATAGAACTTAGAACTACTTTATTGTGTCAAGTTTCAAGGGGCTAGCACAAACCGTTCTTGATTTAGAGTTCCAAATTCATGTATCAATATAGGAGAAAACAGAGTGAAACCTGAAAATTCAAACTCTTATTGCAAACGAATGCTTCAACCTAGAAGAACGAAATTTGCTGTGTCAAGTGGGATTGGTGTACTGCTCATTACCACCAAGTATCTTCAAGATTGGGTGAAAAAACATATGCTGAGATTTCAGGACACTCGTAGTTTTTTGGAAGCTTGGCAACCCGTTTCAAACGAAAGTGTGTTTCACAACTCCCTCCTAGGGCTACTTCAAGAGGAAACAAACCATACAGATAGAACTTAGAACTACTTCATTGTGTCAAGTTTCAAGGGGCTAGCACAAACCGTGCTTGATTTAGAGTTCCAAATTCATGTATCAATATAGGAGAAAACAGAGTGAAACCTGAAAATTCAAACTCTTATTGCAAACGAATGCTTCAACCTAGAAGAACAAAATTTCCTGAGCCAAGTGGGATTGGTGTACTGCTCATTACCACGAAGTATCTTCAAGATTGGGTGAAAAAACATATGCTGAGATTTCAGGACACTCGTAGTATTTTGGAAGCTTGGCAACCTCTTCCAAACGAAAGTGTGTTTCACCACTCCCTATAGGGAAACTTCAATTGGACACAAACCATACAGATAGAAGTTAGAACTACTTTATTGTGTTAAGTTTCAAGGGCCTAGCACAATCCGTGTTTGATTTGGAGTTCCAAATACATGTATCAATATAGAGGAGAAAACAGAGTGAAACCTGGAAATTCAAACTCTTACTGCCAACGAAATGCTTCAACCTAGAAGAACAAAATTTGCTGAACCCAGTGGGATTGGTGTACTGCTCATTATCACCAAGTATCTTCAGATTGGGTGAAAAAACATAAGTTGAGATTTCAGGACACTCCTAGTTTTTTGGAAGCTTTGGCAACCCGATTCAAACGAAAGTGTGTTTCCACACACTCCCTCCTAGGGCTACTTCAAGAGGAAACAACCGTACACATAGAACTTAGAACTACTTTATTGTGTCAAGATTTCAAGGGGCTAGCACAAACGGTGCTTGATTTAGAGTTCCAAATTCATGTATCAATATAGGAGAAAACAGAGTGAAAACCTGAAAATTCAAACTCTTATTGCAAACGAATGCTTCAACCTAGAAGAACGAAATTTGCTGAGCCAAGTGGGATTGGTGTACTGCTCATTACCAACAAGTATCTTCAAGATTGGGTGACAAAACATATGCTGAGATTTCAGGACACTCGTATGTATTTTGGAAGCTTGGCAACCTCTTCCAAACGAAGTGTGTTTCACCACTCCTCCTAGGGAAACTTCAATTGGACACAAACCATACAGATAGAACTTAGAACTACTTTATTGTGTCAAGTTTCAAGGGGCTAGCACAAACCGTGTTTGATTTTGGAGTTCTAAATTCATCTATCAATATAGGAGAAAACAGAGTGAAATCTGAAAATTCAAACACTTACTGCCAACGAATGCTTCAACCTAGAAGAACGAAATTTGCTGAACCCAGTGGGATTGGTGTACTGCTCATTACCACCAAGTATCTTCAAGATTGGTTGAAAAAACATATGCTGAGATTTCAGGACACTCGTAGTTTTTGGAAGCTTTGCAACCCGTTTCAAACGAAAGTGTGTTCACAACTCCCTCCTAGGGCTACGTCAAGAGGAAACAAACCATACAGATAGAACTTAGAACTACTTCATTGTGTCAAGTTTCAAGGGGCTAGCACAAACCGTCCTTGATTTAGAGTTCCAAATTCATGTATCAATATAGGAGAAAACAGAGTGAAACCTGAAAATTCAAACTCTTATTGCAAACGAATGCTTCAACCTAGAAGAACGAAATTTGCTGAGCCAAGTGGGATTGGTGTACTGCTCATTACCACCAAGTATCTTCAAGATTGGGTGAAAAAACATATGCTGAGATTTCAGGACACTCATACTTTTTTGGAAGCTTGGCAACCCGTTTCAAACGAAAGTGTGTTTCACGACTCCCTCCTAGGGCTACTTCAAGAGGAAACAAACCGTACACATAGAACTTAGAACTACTTTATTTTGTCAAGTTTCAAGGGGCTAGCACAAACCGTGCTTGATTTAGACTTCCAAATTCATGTATCAATATAGGAGAAAACAGAGTGAAACCTGAAAATTCAAACTCTTATTGCAAACGAATGCTTCAACCTAGAAGAACGAAATTTGCTGAGTCAAGTGGGATTGGTGTACTGCTCATTACCACCAAGTATCTTCAAGATTGGGTGAAAAAACATATGCTGAGATTTCAGGACACTCGTAGTTTTTTGGAAGCTTGGCAACCCGTTTCAAACGAAAGTGTGTTTCACAACTCCCTCCTAGGGCTACTTCAAGAGGAAACAAACCGTACACATAGAACTTAGAACTACTTTATTGTGTCAAGTTTCAAGGGGCTAGCACAAACCGTGCTTGATTTAGAGTTCCAAATTCATGTATCAGTATAGGAGAAAACAGAGTGAAACCTGAAAATTCAAACTCTTATTGCAAACGAATGCTTCAACCTAGAAGAACGAAATTTGCTGAGCCAAGTGGGATTGGTGTACTGCTCACTACCACCAAGTATCTTCAGGATTGGGTGAAAAAACATATGCTGAGATTTCAGGACACTCGTAGTATTTTGGAAGCTTGGCAACCTCTTCCAAACGAAAGTGTGTTTCACCACTTCCTCCTAGGGAAACTTCAATTGGACACAAACCATACAGATAGAACTCAGAACTACTTTATTGTATCAAGTTTCAAGGGGCTAGCACAAACCGTGTTTGATTTGGAGTTCCAAATTCATCTATCAATATAGGAGAAAACAGAGTGAAACCTGAAAATTCAAACTCTTACTGCCAACGAATGCTTCAACCTAGAAGAACGAAATTTGCTGAACCCAGTGGGATTGATGTACTGCTCATTACCACCAAGTATCTTCAAGATTGGGTGAAAAAACATATGCTGAGATTTCAGGACACTCGTAGTTTTGTGGAAGCTTTGCAACCAGTTTCAAACGAAAGTGTGTTTCACAACTCCCTCCTAGGGCTACTTCAAGAGGAAACAAACCATACAGATAGAACTTAGAACTACTTCATTGTGTCAAGTTTCAAGGGGCTAGCACAAACCGTCCTTGATTTAGAGTTCCAAATTCATGTATCAATATAGGAGAAAACAGAGTGAAACCTGAAAATTCAAACTCTTATTGCAAACGAATGCTTCAACCTAGAAGAACGAAATTTGCTGAGCCAAGTGGGATTGGTGTACTGCTCATTACCACCAAGTATCTTCAAGATTGGGTGAAAAAACATATGCTGAGATTTCAGGACACTCATAGTTTTTTGGAAGCTTGGCAACCCGTTTCAAACGAAAGTGTGTTTCACGACTCCCTCCTAGGGCTACTTCAAGAGGAAACAAACCGTACACATAGAACTTAGAACTACTTTATTTTGTCAAGTTTCAAGGGGCTAGCACAAACCGTGCTTGATTTAGACTTCCAAATTCATGTATCAATATAGGAGAAAACAGAGTGAAACCTGAAAATTCAAACTCTTATTGCAAACGAATGCTTCAACCTAGAAGAACGAAATTTGCTGAGCCAAGTGGGAGTGGTGTACTGCTCATTCCCACGAAGTATCTTCAAGATTGGGTGAAAAAACATATGCTGAGATTTCAGGACACTCGTAGTATTTTGGAAGATTGGCAACCTCTTCCAAACGAAAGTGTGTTTCACCACTCCCTATAGGGAAACTTCAATTGGACACAAACCATACAGATAGAACTTAGAACTACTTTATTGTGTCATGTTTCAAGGGCCTAGCACAATCCGTGTTTGATTTGGATTTCCAAATACATGTATCAATATAGGAGAAAACAGAGTGAAACCTGAAAATTCAAACTCTTACTGCCAACGAATGCTTCAACCTAGAAGAACGAAATTTGCTGAACCCAGTGGGATTGGTGTACTGCTCATTATCACCAAGTATCTTCAAGATTGGGTGAAAAAACATAAGTTGAGATTTCAGGACACTCCTAGTTTTTTGGAAGCTTGGCAACCCGTTTCAAACGAAAGTGTGTTTCACCACTCCCTCCTAGGGCTACTTCAAGAGGAAACAAACCGTACACATAGAACTTAGAACTACTTTATTGTGTCAAGTTTCAAGGGGCTAGCACAAACGGTGCTTGATTTAGAGTTCCAAATTCATGTATCAATATAGGAGAAAACTGAGTGAAACCTGAAAATTCAAACTCTTATTGCAAACGAATGCTTCAACCTAGAAGAACGAAATTTGCTGAGCCAAGTGGGATTGGTGTACTGCTCATTACCACCAAGTATCTTCAAGATTGGGTGAAAAAACATATGCTGAGATTTCAGGACACTCGTAGTATTTTGGAAGATTGGCAACCTCTTCTAAACGAAAGTGTGTTTCACCACTCCCTCCTAGGGAAACTTCAATTGGACACAAACCATACAGATAGAACTAGAACTACTTTACTGTGTCAAGTTTCAAGGGGCTAGCACAAACCGTTCTTGATTTAGAGTTCCAAATTCATGTATCAATATAGGAGAAAACTGAGTGAAACCTGAAAATTCAAACTCTTATTGCAAACGAATGCTTCAACCTAGAAGAACGAAATTTGCTGAGCCAAGTGGGAATGGTGTACTGCTCACTACCACCAAGTATCTTCAAGATTGGGTGAAAAAACATATGCTGAGATTTCAGGACACTCGTAGTATTTTGGAAGCTTGGCAACCTCTTCCAAACGAAAGTGTGTTTCACCACTCCCTCCTAGGGAAACTTCAATTGGACACAAACCATACAGATAGAACTTAGAACTACTTTATTGTGTCCAGTTTCAAGGGCCTAGCACAAACCGTGTTTGATTTGGAGTTCCAAATTCATCTATCAATATAGGAGAAAACAGAGTGAAACCTGGAAATTCAAACTCTTACTGCCAACGAATGCTTCAACCTAGAAGAACGAAATTTGCTGAACCCAGTGGGATTGGTGTACTGCTCATTATCACCAAGTATCTTCAAGACTGGGTGAAAAAACATATGCTGAGATTTCAGGAAACTCGTAGTTTTTTGGAAGCTTGGGAACCCGTTTCAAACGAAAGTGTGTTTCACCACTCCCACCTAGGGCTACTTCAAGAGGAAACAAACCGTACACATAGAACTTAGAACTACTTTATTGTGTCAAGTTTCAAGGGGCTAGCACAAACCGTGGTTGATTTAGAGTTCCAAATTTATGTATCAATATAGGAGAAAACAGAGTGAAACCTGAAAATTCAAACTCTTATTGCAAACGAATGCTTCAACCTAGAAGAACGAAATTTGCTGAGCAAAGTGGGATTGGTGTACTGCTCATTCCCACGAATTATCTTCAAGATTGGGTGAAAAAACATATGCTGAGATTTCAGGACACTCGTAGTATTTTGGAAGCTTGGCAACCTCTTCCAAACAAAAGTGTGTTTCACCACTCCCTCCTAGGGAAACTTCAATTGGACACAAACCATACAGCTAGAACTTAGAACTACTTTATTGTGTCAAGTTTCAAGGGGCTAGCACAAACCGTGTTTGATTTGGAGTTCCAAATTCATCTATCAATATAGGAGGAAACAGTGTGAAACCTGAAAATTCAAACTCTTACTGCCAACGAATGCTTCAACCTAGAAGAACGAAATTTGCTGAACCCAATGGGATTGGTGTACTGCTCATTATCACCAAGTATCTTCAAGATTGGGTTAAAAAACATATGCTGAGATTTAAGGACACTCGTAGTTTTTTGGAAGCTTGGCAACCCGTTTCAAACGAAAGTGTGTTTCACCACTCCCTCCTAGGGCTACTTCAAGAGGAAACAAACCATACACATAGAACTTAGAACTACTTTATTGTGTCAAGTTTCAAGGGGCTAGCACAAACCGTGCTTGATTTAGAGTTCCAAATTCATGTATCAATATAGGAGAAAACAGAGTGAAACCTGAAAATTCAAACTCTTTTTCCAAACGAATGCTTCAACCTAGAAGAACGAAATTTGCTGAGCCAAGTGGGATTGGTGTACTGCTCATTACCACCAAGTATCTTCAAGATTGGGTGAAAAAACATATGCTGAGATTTCAGGACACTCGTAGTATTTTGCAAGCTTGGCAACCTCTTCCAAACGAAAGTGTGTTTCACCACTCCCTCCAAGGGAAACTTCAATTGGACACAAACCATACAGATAGAACTTAGAACTACTTTATTGTGTCAAGGTTCAAGGGGCTAGCACAAACCGTTCTTGATTTAGAGTTCCAAATTCATGTATCAATATAGGAGAAAACAGAGTGAAACCTGAAAACTCAAACTCTTAGCAAACGAATGCTTCAACCTAGAAGAACGAAATTTGCTGAGTCAAGGGGGATTGGTGTACTGCTCATTACCACCAAGTATCTTCAAGATTGGGTGAAAAAACATATGCTGAGATTTCAGGACACTCGTTGTATTTTGGAAGCTTGGCAACCTCTTCCAAACGAAAGTGTGTTTCACTACTCCCTCCTAGGGAAACTTCAATTGGACACAAACCATACAGATAGAACTTAGAACTACATTATTGTGTCAAGTTTCAAGGGGATAGCACAAACCGTGTTTGATTTGGAGTTCCAAATTCATCTATCATTATAGGAGAAAACAGAGTGAAACCTGAAAATTCAAACTCTTATTGCAAACGAATGCTTCAACCTAGAAGAACGAAATTTTCTGAACCCAGTGGGATTGGTGTACTGCTCATTATCACCAAGTATCTTTAAGATTGGGTGAAAAAACATATGCTGAGATTTCAGGACACTCGTAGTATTTTGGAAGCTTGGCAACCTCTTTCAAACGAAAGTGTGTTTCACCACTCCCACCTAGGGCTACTTCAAGAGGAAACAAACCATACACATAGAACTTAGAACTACTTTATTGTGTCAAGTTTCAAGGGGCTAGCACAAACCGTGCTTGATTTAGAGTTCCAAATTCATGTATCAATATAGGAGAAAACAGTGTGAAACCTGAAAATTCAAACTCTTATTGCAAACGAATGCTTCAACCTAGAAGAACGAAATTTGCTGAGCCAAGTGGGATTGGTGTACTGCTCACTACCACCAAGTATCTTCAAGATTGGGTGAAAAAACTTATGCTGAGATTTCAGGACACTCGTAGTATTTTGGAAGCTTGGCAACCTCTTCCAAACGAAAGTGTGTTTCACCACTCCCTCCTAGGGAAACTTCAATTTGACAGAAACCATACAGATAGAACTCAGAACTACTTTATTGTGTCAAGTTTCAAGGGGCTAGCACAAACCGTTCTTGATTTAGAGTTCCAAATTCATGTATCAATATAGGAGAAAACTGAGTGAAACCCGAAAATTCAAACTCTTATTGCAAACGAATGCTTCAACCTAGAAGAACGAAATTTGCTGAGTCAAGTGGGATTGGTGTACTGCTCATTACCACCAAGTATCTTCAAGATTGGGTGAAAAAACATATGCTGAGATTTAAGGACACTCGTAGTATTTTGGAAGCTTGGCAACCTCTTCCAAACGAAAGTGTGTTTCACCACTCCCTCCTAGGGAAACTTCAATTGGACACAAACCATACAGATAGAACTTAGAACTACTTTATTGTGTCAAGTTTCAAGGGGCTAGCACAAACCGTGTTTGATTTGGAGTTCCAAATTCATCTATCAATATAGGAGAAAACAGAGTGAAACCTGGAAATTCAAACTCTCACTGCCAACGAATGCTTCAACCTAGAATAACGAAATTTGCTGAACCCAGTGGGATTGGTGTACTGCTCATTATCACCAAGTATCTTCAAGACTGGGTGAAAAAACATATGCTGAGATTTCAGGACACTCGTAGTTTTTTGGAAGCTTGGCAACCCGTTTCAAACGAAAGTGTGTTTCACCACTCCCACCTAGGGCTACTTCAAGAGGAAACAAACCGTACACATAGAACTTAGAACTACTTTATTGTGTCAAGTTTCAAGGGGCTAGCACAAACCGTGCTTGATTTAGAGTTCCAAATTCATGTATCAATATAGGAGAAAACAGAGTGAAACCTGAAAATTCAAACTCTTATTGCAAACGAATGCTTCAACCTAGAAGAACGAAATTTGCTGAGTCAAGTGGGATTGGTGTACTGCTCATTACCACCAAGTATCTTCAAGATTGGGTGAAAAAACATATGCTGAGATTTAAGGACACTCGTAGTATTTTGGAAGCTTGGCAACCTCTTCCAAACGAAAGTGTGTTTCACCACTCCCTCCTAGGGAAACTTCAATTGGACACAAACCATACAGATAGAACTTAGAACTACTTTATTGTGTCAAATTTCAAGGGGCTAGCAGAATCCGTGTTTGATTTGGAGTTCCAAATTCATCTATCAATATAGGAGAAAACAGAGTGAAACCTGAAAATTCAAACTCTTACTGCCAACGAATGCTTCAACCTAGAAGAACGAAATTTGCTGAACCCAGTGGGATTGGTGTACTGCTCATTACCACCAAGTATCTTCAGATTGGGTGAAAAAACATACGCTGAGATTTAAGGACACTCGTAGTTTTTGGAAGCTTTGCAACCCGTTTCAAACGAAAGTGTGTTTCACCACTCCCTCCTAGGGCTACTTCAAGAGGAAACAAACTATACAGATAGAACTTAGAACTACTTCATTGTGTCAAGTTTCAAGGGGCTAGCACACACCGTGCTTGATTTAGAGTTCCAAATTCATGTATCAATATAGGAGAAAACAGAGTGAAACCTGAAAATTCAAACTCTTATTGCAAACGAATGCTTCAACCTGGAAGAACGAAATTTGCTGAGCCAAGTGGGATTGGTGTACTGCTCATTACCACCAAGTATCTTCAAGATTGGGTGAAAAAACATATGCTGAGATTTCAGGACACTCGTGGTATTTTGGAAGCTTGGCAACCTCTTCCAAACGAAAGTGTGTTTCACCACTCCCTCCTAGGGAAACTTCAATTGGACACAAACCATACAGATAGAAGTTAGAACTACCTTATTGTGTAAAGTATCAAGGGGCTAGCACAAACCGTGTTTGATTTGGAGTTCCAAATTCATCTATCAATATAGGAAACAACAGAGTGAAACCTGAAAATTCAAACTCTTACTGCCAACGAATGCTTCAACCTAGAAGAACGAAATTTGCTGAACCCAGTGGGATTGGTGTACTGCTCATTATCACCAAGTATCTTCAAGATTGGGTGAAAAAACATATGCTGAGATTTCAGGACACTGGTAGTTTTTTGGAAGCTTTGCAACGCGTTTCAAACGAAAGTGTGTTTCACAACTCCCTCCTAGGGCTACTTCAAGAGGAAACAAACCATACAGATAGAACTTAGAACTACTTTATTGTGTCATGTTTCAAGGGCCTAGCACAATCCGTGTTTGATTTGGAGTTCCAAATACATGTATCAATATAGGAGAAAACAGAGTGAAACCTGAAAATTCAAACTCTTACTGCCAACGAATGCTTCAACCTAGAAGAACGAAATTTGCTGAACCCAGTGGGATTGGTGTACTGCTCATTATCACCAAGTATCTTCAAGATTGGGTGAAAAAACATAAGTTGAGATTTCAGGACACTCCTAGTTTTTTGGAAGCTTGGCAACCCGTTTCAAACGAAAAGTGTGTTTCACCACTCCCTCCTAGGGCTACTTCAAGAGGAAACAAACCGTACACATAGAACTTAGAACTACTTTATTGTGTCAAGTTTCAAGGGGCTAGCACAAACGGTGCTTGATTTAGAGTTCCAAATTCATGTATCAATATAGGAGAAAACTGAGTGAAACCTGAAAATTCAAACTCTTATTGCAAACGAATGCTTCAACCTAGAAGAACGAAACTTGCTGAACCCAGTGGGATTGGTGTACTGCTCATTATCACCAAGTACCTTCAAGATTGGGTGAAAAAACATATGCTGAGATTTCAGGACACTCGTAGTTTTTTGGAAGCTTGGCAACCCGTTTCAAACGAAAGTGTGTTTCACAACTCCCTCCTACGGAAACATCAATTGGACACAAACCATACAGATACAACTTAGAACTACTTTATTGTGTCAAATTTCAAGGCCTAGCAGAATCCGTGTTTGATTTGGAGTTCCAAATTCATCTATCAATATAGGAGAAAACAGAGTGAAACCTGAAAATTCAAACCTTACTGCCAACGAATGCATCAACCTAGAAGAACGAAATTTGCTGAACCCAGTGGGATTGGTGTACTGCTCATTACCACCAAGTATCTTCAAGATTGGGTGAAAAAACATACGCTGAGATTTAAGGACACTCGTAGTTTTTTTGGAAGCTTTTCAACCCGTTTCAAACGAAAGTGTGTTTCACCACTCCCTCCTAGGGCTACTTCAAGAGGAAACAAACCATACAGATAGAACTTAGAACTACTTCATTGTGTCAAGTTTCAAGGGGCTAGCACATACCGTGCTTGATTTAGAATTCCAAATTCATCTATCAATATAGGAGAAAACAGAGTGAAACCTGAAAATTCAAACTCTTATTGCAAATGAATGCTTCAACCTGGAAGAACGAAATTTGCTGAGCCAAGTGGGATTGGTGTACTGCTCATTACCACCAAGTATCTTCAAGATTGGGTGAAAAAACATATGCTGAGATTTCAGGACACTCGTAGTATTTTGGAAGCTTGGCAACCTCTTCCAAACGAAAGTGTGTTTCACCACTCCCTCCTAGGGAAACTTCAATTGGACAGAAACCATACAGATAGAACATAGAACTACTTTATTGTGTCAAGTTTCAAGGGGCTAGCACAAACCGTTCTTGATTTAGAGTTCCAAATTCATGTATCAATGTAGGAGAAAACTGAGTGAAACCTGAAAATTCAAACTCTGATTGCAAACGAATGCTTCAACCTAGAAGAACGAAATTTGCTGAGTCAAGTGGGATTGGTGTTCTGCTCATTACCACCAAGTATTTTCCAGATTGGGTGAAAAAACATATGCTGAGATTTCAGGACACTCGTAGTATTTTGGAAGCTTGGCAACCTCTTTCAAACGAAAGTGTGTTTCACCACTCCCTCCTAGGGAAATTTCAATTGGACACAAACCATACAGATAGAACTTAGAACTACTTTATTGTGTCAAGTTTCAAGGGGCTAGCACAAACCGTGTTTGATTTGGAGTTCCAAATTCATCTATCAATATAGGAGAAAACAGAGTGAAACCTGAAAATTCAAACTCTTACTGCCAACGAATGCTTCAACCTAGAAGAACGAAATTTGCTGAACCCAGTGGGATTGGTGTACTGCTCATTATCACCAAGTATCTTCAAGATTGGGTGAAAAAACATATGCTGAGATTTCAGGACACTCGTAATTTTTTGGAAGCTTTGCAACGCGTTTCAAACGAAAGTGTGTTTCACAACTCCCTCCTAGGGCTACTTCAAGAGGAAACAAACCATACAGATAGAACCTAGAACTACTTCATTGTGTCAAGTTTCAAGGGGCTAGCACAAACCGTGCTTGATTTAGAGTTCCAAATTCATGTATCAATATAGGAGAGACAGAGTGAAACCTGAAAATTCAAAATCTTATTGCAAACGAATGCTTCAAACTAGATGAACGAAATTTGCTGAGCCATGTGGGATTGGTTTACTGCTCATTACCACCAAGTATCTTCAAGATTGGGTGAAAAAACATATGCTGAGATTTCAGGACACTCGTAGTATTTTGGAAGCTTGGCAACCTCTTCCAAACGAAAGTGTGTTTCACCACTCCCTCCTAGGGAAACATCAATTGGACACAAACCATACAGATAGAACTTAGAACTACTTTATTGTGTCAAGTTTCAAGGGGCTAGCACAAACCGTGTTTGATTTGGAGTTCCAAATTCTTCTATCAATATAGGAGAAAACAGAGTGAAACCTGAAAATTCAAACTCTTACTGCCAACGAATGCATCAACCTAGAAGAACGAAATTTGCTGAGCCAAGTGGGATTGGTGTACTGCTCATTACCACCAAGTATCTTCAAGATTGGGTGAAAAAACATATGCTGAGATTTCAGGACACTCGTAGTGTTTTGGAAGCTTGGCAACCTCTTCCAAACGAAAGTGTGTTTCACCACTCCCTCCTAGGGAAACTTCAATTGGACACAAACCATACAGATAGAACTTAGAACTACTTTATTGTGTCCAGTTTCAAGGGGCTAGCACAAACCGTGTTTGATTTGGAGTTCCAAATTCATCTATCAATATAGGAGAAAACAGAGTGAAACCTGAAAATTCAAACTCTTACTGCCAACGAATGCTTCAACCTAGAAGAATGAAATTTGCTGAACCCAGTGGGATTGGTGTACTGCTCATTATCACCAAGTATCTTCAAGATTGGGTGAAAAAACATATGCTGAGAATTCAGAACACTCATAGTTTTTTGGAAGCTTGGCAACCCGTTTCAAACGAAAGTGTGTTTCACCACTCCCTCCTAGGGCTACTTCAAGAGGAAACAGACCGTACACATAGAACTTAGAACTACTTTATTGTGTCAAGATTCAAGGGGCTAGCACAAACCGTGCTTGATTTAGAGTTCCAAATTCATGTATCAATATAGGAGAAAACAGAGTGAAACCTGAAAATTCAAACTCTTATTGCAAACGAATGCTTCAACCTAGAAGAACGAAATTTGCTGAGCCAAGTGGGATTGGTGTATTGCTCACTACCACCAAGTATCTTCAAGATTGGGTGAAAAAACTTATGCTGAGATTTCAGGACACTCGTAGTATTTTGGAAGCTTGGCAACCTCTTCCAAACGAAAGTGTGTTTCACCACTCCCTCCTAGGGAAACTTCAATTTGACAGAAACCATACAGATAGAACTCAGAACTACTTTATTGTGTCAAGTTTCAAGGGGCTAGCACAAACCGTTCTTGATTTAGAGTTCCAAATTCATGTATCAATATAGGAGAAAACTGAGTGAAACCTGAAAATTCAAACTCTTATTGCAAACGAATGCTTCAACCTAGAAGAACGAAATTTGCTGAGTCAAGTGGGATTGGTGTACTGCTCATTACCACCAAGTATCTTCAAGATTGGGTGAAAAAACATATGCTGAGATTTAAGGACACTCGTAGTATTTTGGAAGTTTGGCAACCTCTTCCAAACGAAAGTGTGTTTCACCACTCCCTCCTAGGGAAACTTCAATTGGACACAAACCATACAGATAGAACTTAGAACTACTTTATTGTGTCAAGTTTCAAGGGGCTAGCACAAACCGTGTTTGATTTGGAGTTCCAAATTCATCTATCAATATAGGAGAAAACAGAGTGAAACCTGGAAATTCAAACTCTTACTGCCAACGAATGCTTCAACCTAGAATAACGAAATTTGCTGAACCCAGTGGGATTGGTGTACTGCTCATTATCACCAAGTATCTTCAAGACTGGGTGAAAAAACATATGCTGAGATTTCAGGACACTCGTAGTTTTTTGGAAGCTTGGCAACCCGTTTCAAACGAAAGTGTGTTTCACCACTCCCACCTAGGGCTACTTCAAGAGGAAACAAACCGTACACATAGAACTTAGAACTACTTTATTGTGTCAAGTTTCAAGGGGCTAGCACAAACCGTGCTTGATTTAGAGTTCCAAATTCATGTATCAATATAGGAGAAAACAGAGTGAAACCTGAAAATTCAAACTCTTATTGCAAACGAATGCTTCAACCTAGAAGAACGAAATTTCCTGAACCCAGTGGGATTGGTGTACTGCTCATTATCACCAAGTATCTTCATGATTGGGTGAAAAAACATATGCTGAGATTTCAGGACACTCGTAGTATTTTGGAAGCTTGGCAACCTCTTCCAAACGAAAGTGTGTTTCACAACTCCCTCCTCGGGAAACTTCAATTGGACACAAACCATACAGATAGAACTTAGAACTACTTTATTGTGTCAAATTTCAAGGGGCTAGCAGAATCCGTGTTTGATTTGGAGTTCCAAATTCATCTATCATTATAGGAGAAAACAGAGTGAAACCTGAAAATTCAAACTCTTACTGCCAACGAATGCTTCAACCTAGAAGAACGAAATTTGCTGAACCCAGTGGGATTGGTGTACTGCTCATTACCACCAAGTATCTTCAGATTGGGTGAAAAAACATACGCTGAGATTTAAGGACACTCGTAGTTTTTTGGAAGCTTTGCAACCCGTTTCAAACGAAAGTGTGTTTCACCACTCCCTCCTAGGGCTACTTCAAGAGGAAACAAACCATACAGATAGAACTTAGAACTACTTCATTGTGTCAAGTTTCAAGGGGCTAGCACATACCGTGCTTGATTTAGAGTTCCAAATTCATGTATCAATATAGGAGAAAACAGAGTGAAACCTGAAAATTCAAACTCTTATTGCAAACGAATGCTTCAACCTGGAAGAACGAAATTTGCTGAGCCAAGTGGGATTGGTGTACTGCTCATTACCACCAAGTATCTTCAAGATTGGGTGAAAAAACATATGCTGAGATTTCAGGACACTCGTGGTATTTTGGAAGCTTGGCAACCTCTTCCAAACGAAAGTGTGTTTCACCACTCCCTCCTAGGGAAACTTCAATTGGACACAAACCATACAGATAGAACTTAGAACTACCTTATTGTGTAAAGTATCAAGGGGCTAGCACAAACCGTGTTTGATTTGGAGTTCCAAATTCATCTATCAATATAGGAAACAACAGAGTGAAACCTGAAAATTCAAACTCTTACTGCCAACGAATGCTTCAACCTAGAAGAACGAAATTTGCTGAACCCAGTGGGATTGGTGTACTGCTCATTATCACCAAGTATCTTCAAGATTGGGTGAAAAAACATATGCTGAGATTTCAGGACACTGGTAGTTTTTTGGAAGCTTGGCAACCCGTTTCAAACGAAAGTGTGTTTCACAACTCCCTCCTAGGGCTACTTCAAGAGGAAACAAACCATACAGATAGAACTTAGAACTACTTTATTGTGTCATGTTTCAAGGGCCTAGCACAATCCGTGTTTGATTTGGAGTTCCAAATACATGTATCAATATAAAAGAAAACAGAGTGAAACCTGAAAATTCAAACTCTTACTGCCAACGAATGCTTCAACCTAGAAGAACGAAATTTGCTGAACCCAGTGGGATTGGTGTACTGCTCATTATCACCAAGTACCTTCAAGATTGGGTGAAAAAACATATGCTGAGATTTCAGGACACTCGTAGTTTTTTGGAAGCTTGGCAACCCGTTTCAAACGAAAGTGTGTTTCACAACTCCCTCCTACGGAAACATCAATTGGACACAAACCATACAGATACAACTTAGAACTACTTTATTGTGTCAAATTTCAAGGGCCTAGCAGAATCCGTGTTTGATTTGGAGTTCCAAATTCATCTATCAATATAGGAGAAAACAGAGTGAAACCTGAAAATTCAAACATTACTGCCAACGAATGCTTCAACCTAGAAGAACGAAATTTGCTGAACCCAGTGGGATTGGTGTACTGCTCATTACCACCAAGTATCTTCAAGATTGGGTGAAAAAACATACGCTGAGATTTAAGGACACTCGTAGTTTTTTTGGAAGCTTTTCAACCCGTTTCAAACGAAAGTGTGTTTCACCACTCCCTCCTAGGGCTACTTCAAGAGGAAACAAACCATACAGATAGAACTTAGAACTACTTCATTGTGTCAAGTTTCAAGGACCTAGCACATACCGTGCTTGATTTAGAATTCCAAATTCATCTATCAATATAGGAGAAAACAGAGTGAAACCTGAAAATTCAAACTCTTATTGCAAACGAATGCTTCAACCTGGAAGAACGAAATTTGCTGAGCCAAGTGGGATTGGTGTACTGCTCATTACCACCAAGTATCTTCAAGATTGGGTCAAAAAACATATGCTGAGATTTCAGGACACTCGTAGTATTTCGGAAGCTTGGCAACCTCTTCAAAACGAAAGTGTGTTTCACCACTCCCTCCTAGGGAAACTTCAAATGGACAGAAACCATACAGATAGAACATAGAACTACTTTATTGTGTCAAGTTTCAAGGGGCTAGCACAAACCGTTCTTGATTTAGAGTTCCAAATTCATGTATCAATGTAGGAGAAAACTGAGTGAAACCTGAAAATTCAAACTCTGATTGCAAACGAATGCTTCAACCTAGAAGAACGAAATTTGCTGAGTCAAGTGGGATTGGTGTTCTGCTCATTACCACCAAGTATTTTCCAGATTGGGTGAAAAAACATATGCTGAGATTTCAGGACACTCGTAGTATTTTGGAAGCTTGGCAACCTCTTTCAAACGAAAGTGTGTTTCACCACTCCCTCCTAGGGAAATTTCAATTGGACACAAACCATACAGATAGAACTTAGAACTACTTTATTGTGTCAAGTTTCAAGGGGCTAGCACAAACCGTGTTTGATTTGGAGTTCCAAATTCATCTATCAATATAGGAGAAAACAGAGTGAAACCTGGAAATTCAAACTCTTACTGCCAACGAATGCTTCAACCTAGAATAACGAAATTTGCTGAACCCAGTGGGATTGGTGTACTGCTCATTATCACCAAGTATCTTCAAGATTGGGTGAAAAAACATATGCTGAGATTTCAGGACACTCGTAATTTTTTGGAAGCTTTGCAACGCGTTTCAAACGAAAGTGTGTTTTACAACTCCCTCCTAGGGCTACTTCAAGAGGAAACAAACCATACAGATAGAACCTAGAACTACTTCATTGTGTCAAGTTTCAAGGGGCTAGCACAAACCGTGCTTGATTTAGAGTTCCAAATTCATGTATCAATATAGGAGAAACAGAGTGAAACCTGAAAATTCAAAATCTTATTGCAAACGAATGCTTCAAACTAGATGAACGAAATTTGCTGAGCCATGTGGGATTGGTGTACTGCTCATTACCACCAAGTATCTTCAAGATTGGGTGAAAAAACATATGCTGAGATTTCAGGACACTCGTAGTATTTTGGAAGCTTGGCAACCTCTTCCAAACGAAAGTGTGTTTCACCACTCCCTCCTAGGGAAACATCAATTGGACACAAACCATACAGATAGAACTTAGAACTACTTTATTGTGTCAAGTTTCAAGGGGCTAGCACAAACCGTGTTTGATTTGGAGTTCCAAATTCTTCTATCAATATAGGAGAAAACAGAGTGAAACCTGAAAATTCAAACTCTTACTGCCAACGAATGCTTCAACCTAGAAGAACGAAATTTGCTGAGCCAAGTGGGATTGGTGTACTGCTCATTACCACCAAGTATCTTCAAGATTGGGTGAAAAAACATATGCTGAGATTTCAGGACACTCGTAGTGTTTTGGAAGCTTGGCAACCTCTTCCAAACGAAAGTGTGTTTCACCACTCCCTCCTAGGGAAACTTCAATTGGACACAAACCATACAGATAGAACTTAGAACTACTTTATTGTGTCCAGTTTCAAGGGGCTAGCACAAACCGTGTTTGATTTGGAGTTCCAAATTCATCTATCAATATAGGAGAAAACAGAGTGAAACCTGAAAATTCAAACTCTTACTGCCAACGAATGCTTCAACCTAGAAGAATGAAATTTGCTGAACCCAGTGGGATTGGTGTACTGCTCATTATCACCAAGTATCTTCAAGATTGGGTGAAAAAACATATGCTGAGATTTCAGAACACTCATAGTTTTTTGGAAGCTTGGCAACCCGTTTCAAACGAAAGTGTGTTTCACCACTCCCTCCTAGGGCTACTTCAAGAGGAAACAGACCGTACACATAGAACTTAGAACTACTTTATTGTGTCAAGATTCAAGGGGCTAGCACAAACCGTGCTTGATTTAGAGTTCCAAATTCATGTATCAATATAGGAGAAAACAGAGTGAAACCTGAAAATTCAAACTCTTATTGCAAACGAATGCTTCAACCTAGAAGAACGAAATTTGCTGAGTCAAGTGGGATTGGTGTACTGCTCATTACCACCAAGTATCTTCAAGATTGGGTGAAAAAACATATGCTGAGATTTCAGGACACACGTAGTATTTTATAACCTTGGCAACCTCTTCCAAACGAAAGTGTGTTTCACCACTCCCTCCCAGGGAAACTTCAATTGGACACAAACCATACAGATAGACCTTAGAACTACTTTATTGTGTCCAGTTTCAAGGGGCTAGCACAAACCGTGTTTGATTTGTTGTTCCAAATTCATCTATCAATATAGGAGAAAACAGAGTGAAACCTGAAAATTCAAACTCTTATTGCAAACGAATGCTTCAACCTAGAAGAACGAAATTTGCTGAGCCAAGTGGGATTGGTGTACTGCTCATTACCACCAAGTATCTTCAAGATTGGGTTAAAAAACATATGCTGAGATTTCAGGAAACTCGTAGTTTTTTGGAAGCTTGGCAACCCGTTTCAAACGAAAGTGTGTTTCACCACTCCCTCCTAGGGCTACTTCAAGAGGAAACAATCCGTACACATAGAACTTAGAACTACTTTATTGTGTCAAGATTCAAGGGGCTAGCCCAAACCGTGCTTGATTTAGAGTTCCAAATTCATGTATCAATATAGGAGAAAACAGAGTGAAACCTGAAAATTCAAACTCTTATTGCAAACGAATGCTTCAACCTAGAAGAACGAAATTTGCTGAGTCAAGTGGGATTGGTGTACTGCTCTTTACCACCAAGTATCTTCAAGATTGGGTGAAAAAACATATGCTGAGATTTCAGGACACTCGTAGTATTTTGGAACCTTGGCAACCTCTTCCAAACGAAAGTGTGTTTCACCACTCCCTCCTAGGGAAACTTCAATTGGACACAAACCATACAGATAGAACTTAGAACTACTTTATTGTGTCCAGTTTCAAGGGGCTAGCACAAACCGTGTTTGATTTGGAGTTCCAAATTCATCTATCAATATAGGAGAAAACAGAGTGAAACCTGAAAATTCAAACTCTTACTGCCAATGAATGCTTCAACATAGAAGAACGAAATTTGCTGAACCCAGTGGGATTGGTGTACTGCTCATTATCACCAAGTATCCTCAAGATTGGGTGAAAAAACATATGCTGAGATTTCAGGACACTCGTAGTTTTTTGGAAGCTTGGCAACCCGTTTCAAACGAAAGTGTGTTTCACCACTCCCTCCTAGGGCTACTTCAAGAGGAAACAAACCATACACATAGAACTTAGAACTACTTTATTGTGTCAAGTTTCAAGGGGTAGCACAAACCGTGCTTCATTTAGAGTTCCAAATTCATGTATCAATATAGGAGAAAACAGAGTGAAACCTGAAAATTCAAACTCTTATTGAAAACTTGTGCTTCAACCTAGAAGAACGAAATTTGCTGAGCCCATGGGATTGGTTTAGTGCTCATTACCACCAAGTATCTTCAAGATTGGGTGAAAAAACATATGCTGAGATTTCAGGACACTCGTAGTATTTTGGAAGATTGGCAACCTCTCCCAAAGAAAGTGTGTTTCACCACTCCCTCCTACGGAAACTTCAATTGGACACAAACCATACAGATAGACCTTAGAACTACTTTATTGTGTCCAGTTTCAAGGAGCTAGCACAAACCGTGTTTCATTTGTTGTTCCAAATTCATCTATCAATATAGGAGAAAACAGAGTGAAACCTGAAAATTCAAACTCTTATTGCAAACGAATGCTTCAACCTAGAAGAACGAAATTTGCTGAGCCAAGTGGGATTGGTGTACTGCTCATTACCACCAAGTATCTTCAAGATTGGGTGAAAAAACATATGCTGAGATTTCAGGACACTCGTAGTATTTTGGACGCTTCGCAACCTCTTCCAAACGAAAGTGTGTTTCACCACTCCCTCCTAGGGAAACTTCAATTGGACACAAACCATACAGATAGAACTTAGAACTACTTTATTGTGTCAAGTTTCAAGGGGCTAGCACAAACCGTGTTTGATTTGGAGTTCCAAATTCATCTATCAATATAGGAGAAAACAGAGTGAAACCTGAAAATTCAAACTCTTACTGCCAACGAATGCTTCAACCTAGAAGAACGAAATTTGCTGAACCCAGTGGGATTGGTGTACTGCTCATTATCACCAAGTATCTTCAAGATTGGGTGAAAAAACATATGCTGAGACTTCAGGACACTCGTAGTTTTTTGGAAGCTTGGCAACCCGTTTCAAACGAAAGTGTGTTTCACCACTCCCTCCTAGGGCTACTTCAAGAGGAAACACACCGTACACATAGAACTTAGAACTACTTTATTGTGTCAAGTTTCAAGGGGCTAGCACAAACCGTGCTTGATTTAGAGTTCCAAATTCATGTATCAATATAGGAGAAAACAGAGTGAAACCTGAAAATTCAAACTCTTATTGCAAAGGAATGCTTCAACCTAGAAGACCGAAATTTGCTGAGCCAAGTGGGATTGGTGTACTGCTCATTACCACCAAGTATCTTCAAGATTGGGTGAAAAAACATATGCTGAGATTTCAGGACACTCGTAGTATTTTGGAAGCTTGGCAACCTCTTCCAAACGAAAGTGTGTTTCAACACACCCTCCTAGGGAAACTTCAATTGGACACAAACCATACAGATAGAACGTAGAACTACTTTATTGTGTCAAGTTCAAGGGGCTAGCACAAACCGTTCTTGATTTAGAGTTCCAAATTCATGTATCAATATAGGAGAAAACAGAGTGAAACCTGAAAATTCAAACTCTTATTGCAAACGAATGCTTCAACCTAGAAGAACGAAATTTGCTGAGTCAAGTGGGATTGGTGTACTGCTCATTACCAAAAAGTATCTTCAAGATTGGGTGAAAAAACATATCCTGAGATTTCAGGACACTCGTGGTATTTTGGAAGCTTGGCAACCTCTTCCAAACGAAAGTGTGTTTCACCACTCCCTCCTAGGGAAACTTCAATTGGACACAAACCATACAGATAGAACTTAGAACTACTTTATTGTGTCAAGTTTCAAGGGGCTAGCACAAACCGTTCTTGATTTAGGGTTCCAAATTCATGTATCAATATAGGAGAAAAGAGAGTGAAACCTGAAAACTCAAACTCTTATTGCAAACGAATACTTCAACCTAGAAGAACGAAATTTGCTGAGTCAAGTGGGATTGGTGTACTGCTCATTACCACCAAGTATCTTCAAGATTGGGTGAAAAAACATATGCTGAGATTTCAGGACACTCGTAGTATTTTGGAAGCTTGGCAACCTCTTCCAAACGAAAGTGTGTTTCACTACTCCCTCCTAGGGAAACTTCAATTGGACACAAAACATACAGATAGAACTTAGAACTACTTTATTGTGTCAAGTTTCAAGGGGCTAGCACAAACCGTGTTTGATTTGGAGTTCCAAATTCATCTATCAATATAGGAGAAAACAGAGTGAAACCTGAAAATTCAAACACTTACTGCCAACGAATGCTTCAACCTAGAAGAACAAAATTTGCTGAACCCAGTGGGATTGGTGTACTGCTCATTACCACCAAGTATCTTCAAGATTGGGTGAAAAAACATATGCTGAGATTTCAGAACACTGGTAGTTTTTTGGAAGCTTGGCAACCCGTTTCAAACGAAAGTGTGTTTCACCACTCCCTCCTAGGGCTACTTCAAGAGGAAACAAACCGTACACATAGAACTTAGAACTACTTTATTGTGTCAAGATTCAAGGGGCTAGCCCAAACCGTGCTTGATTTAGAGTTCCAAATTCATGTATCAATATAGGAGAAAACAGAGTGAAACCTGAAAATTCAAACTCTTATTGCAAACGAATGCTTCAACCTAGAAGAACGAAATTTGCTGAGTCAAGTGGGATTGGTGTACTGCTCTTTACCACCAAGTATCTTCAAGATTGGGTGAAAAAACATATGCTGAGATTTCAGGACACTCGTAGTATTTTGGAACCTTGGCAACCTCTTCCAAACGAAAGTGTGTTTCACCACTCCCTCCTAGGGAAACTTCAATTGGACACAAACCATACAGATAGAACTTAGAACTACTTTATTGTGTCCAGTTTCAAGGGGCTAGCACAAACCGTGTTTGATTTGGAGTTCCAAATTCATCTATCAATATAGGAGAAAACAGAGTGAAACCTGAAAATTCAAACTCTTACTGCCAATGAATGCTTCAACATAGAAGAACGAAATTTGCTGAACCCAGTGGGATTGGTGTACTGCTCATTATCACCAAGTATCCTCAAGATTGGGTGAAAAAACATATGCTGAGATTTCAGGACACTCGTAGTTTTTTGGAAGCTTGGCAACCCGTTTCAAACGAAAGTGTGTTTCACCACTCCCTCCTAGGGCTACTTCAAGAGGAAACAAACCATACAAATAGAACTTAGAACTACTTTATTGTGTCAAGTTTCAAGGGGTAGCACAAACCGTGCTTCATTTAGAGTTCCAAATTCATGTATCAATATAGGAGAAAACAGAGTGAAACCTGAAAATTCAAACTCTTATTGAAAACTTGTGCTTCAACCTAGAAGAACGAAATTTGCTGAGCCCATGGGATTGGTTTAGTGCTCATTACCACCAAGTATCTTCAAGATTGGGTGAAAAAACATATGCTGAGATTTCAGGACACTCGTAGTATTTTGGAAGATTGGCAACCTCTCCCAAAGAAAGTGTGTTTCACCACTCCCTCCTACGGAAACTTCAATTGGACACAAACCATACAGATAGACCTTAGAACTACTTTATTGTGTCCAGTTTCAAGGAGCTAGCACAAACCGTGTTTCATTTGTTGTTCCAAATTCATCTATCAATATAGGAGAAAACAGAGTGAAACCTGAAAATTCAAACTCTTATTGCAAACGAATGCTTCAACCTAGAAGAACGAAATTTGCTGAGCCAAGTGGGATTGGTGTACTGCTCATTACCACCAAGTATCTTCAAGATTGGGTGAAAAAACATATGCTGAGATTTCAGGACACTCGTAGTATTTTGGAAGCTTCGCAACCTCTTCCAAACGAAAGTGTGTTTCACCACTCCCTCCTAGGGAAACTTCAATTGGACACAAACCATACAGATAGAACTTAGAACTACTTTATTGTGTCAAGTTTCAAGGGGCTAGCACAAACCGTGTTTGATTTGGAGTTCCAAATTCATCTATCAATATAGGAGAAAACAGAGTGAAACCTGAAAATTGAAACTCTTACTGCCAACGAATGCTTCAACCTAGAAGAACGAAATTTGCTGAACCCAGTGGGATTGGTGTACTGCTCATTATCACCAAGTATCTTCAAGATTGGGTGAAAAAACATATGCTGAGACTTCAGGACACTCGTAGTTTTTTGGAAGCTTGGCAACCCGTTTCAAACGAAAGTGTGTTTCACCACTCCCTCCTAGGGCTACTTCAAGAGGAAACACACCGTACACATAGAACTTAGAACTACTTTATTGTGTCAAGTTTCAAGGGGCTAGCACAAACCGTGCTTGATTTAGAGTTCCAAATTCATGTATCAATATAGGAGAAAACAGAGTGAAACCTGAAAATTCAAACTCTTATTGCAAAGGAATGCTTCAACCTAGAAGACCGAAATTTGCTGAGCCAAGTGGGAATGGTGTACTGCTCATTACCACCAAGTATCTTCAAGATTGGGTGAAAAAACATATGCTGAGATTTCAGGACACTCGTAGTATTTTGGAAGCTTGGCAACCTCTTCCAAACGAAAGTGTGTTTCAACACACCCTCCTAGGGAAACTTCAATTGGACACAAACCATACAGATAGAACGTAGAACTACTTTATTGTGTCAAGTTTCAAGGGGCTAGCACAAACCGTTCTTGATTTAGAGTTACAAATTCATGTATCAATATAGGAGAAAACAGAGTGAAACCTGAAAATTCAAACTCTTATTGCAAACGAATGCTTCAACCTAGAAGAACGAAATTTCCTGAGTCAAGTGGGATTGGTGTACTGCTCATTACCACCAAGTATCTTCAAGATTGGGTGAAAAAACATATCCTGAGATTTCAGGACACTCGTGGTATTTTGGAAGCTTGGCAACCTCTTCCAAACGAAAGTGTGTTTCACCACTCCCTCCTAGGGAAACTTCAATTGGACACAAACCATACAGATAGAACTTAGAACTACTTTATTGTGTCAAGTTTCAAGGGGCTAGCACAAACCGTGCTTCATTTAGAGTTCCAAATTCATGTATCAATATAGGAGAAAAGAGAGTGAAACCTGAAAACTCAAACTCTTATTGCAAACGAATACTTCAACCTAGAAGAACGAAATTTGCTGAGTCAAGTGGGATTGGTGTACTGCTCATTACCACCAAGTATCTTCAAGATTGGGTGAAAAAACATATGCTGAGATTTCAGGACACTCGTAGTATTTTGGAAGCTTGGCAACCTCTTCCAAACGAAAGTGTGTTTCACTACTCCCTCCTAGGGAAACTAAAATTGGACACAAAACATACAGATAGAACTTAGAACTACTTTATTGTGTCAAGTTTCAAGGGGCTAGCACAAACCGTGTTTGATTTGGAGTTCCAAATTCATCTATCAATATAGGAGAAAACAGAGTGAAACCTGAAAATTCAAACACTTACTGCCAACGAATGCTTCAACCTAGAAGAACAAAATTTGCTGAACCCAGTGGGATTGGTGTACTGCTCATTACCACCAAGTATCTTCAAGATTGGGTGAAAAAACATATGCTGAGATTTCAGAACACTGGTAGTTTTTTGGAAGCTTGGCAACCCGTTTCAAACGAAAGTGTGTTTCACCACTCCCTCCTAGGGCTACTTCAAGAGGAAACAAACCGTACACATAGAACTTAGAACTACTTTATTGTGTCAAGATTCAAGGTGCTAGCACAAACCGTGCTTGATTTAGAGTTCCAAATTCATGTATCAATATAGGAGAAAACAGAGTGAAACCTGAAAATTCAAACTCTTATTGCAAACGAATGCTTCAACCTAGAATAACAAAATTTGCTGAGTCAAGTGGGATTGGTGTACTGCTCATTACCACCAAGTATCTTCAAGATTGGGTGAAAAAACATATGCTGAGATTTCAGGACACTCGTAGTATTTTGGAACCTTGGAAACCTCTTCCAAACGAAAGTGTGTTTCACCACTCCCTCCTAGGGAAACATCAATTGGACACAAACCATACAGATAGAACTTAGAACTACTTTATTGTGTCCAGTTTCAAGGGGCTAGCACAAACCGTGTTTGATTTGGAGTTCCAAATTCATCTATCAATATAGGAGAAAACAGAGTGAAACCTGAAAATTCAAACTCTTACTGCCCACGAATGCTTCAACCTAGAAGAACGAAATTTGCTGAACCCAGTGGGATTGGAGTCCTGCTCATTATCACCAAGTATCTTCAAGATTGGGTGAAAAAACATATGCTGAGATTTCAGGACACTCGTAGTTTTTTGGAAGCTTGGCAACCCGTTTCAAACGAAAGTGTGTTTCACCACTCCCTCCTAGGGCTACTTCATGAGGAAACAAACCATACACATAGAACTTAGAACTACTTTATTGTGTCAAGTTTCAAGGGGCTAGCACAAACCGTGCTTTATTTAGAGTTCCAAATTCATGTATCAATATAGGAGAAAACAGAGTGAAACCTGAAAACTCAAACTCTTAGCAAACGAATGCTTCAACCTAGAAGAACGAAATTTGCTAGGTCAAGTGGGATTGGTGTACTGCTCATTACCACCAAGTATCTTCAAGATTGGGTGAAAAAACATATGCTGAGATTTCAGGACACTCGTAGTATTTTGGAAGCTTGGCAACCTCTTCCAAACGAAAGTGTGTTTCACAACTCCCTCCTAGGGAAACTTCAATTGGACACAAACCATACAGATAGAACGTAGAACTACTTTATTGTGTCAAGTTTCAAGGGGCTAGCACAAACCGTGTTTGATTTGGAGTTCCAAATTCATCTATCAATATAGGAGAAAACAGAGTGAATCCTGAAAATTCAAACTCTTACTGCCAACGAATGCTTCAACCTAGAAGAACGAAATTTGCTGAACCCAATGGGATTGGTGTACTGCTCATTTTCACCAAGTATCTTCAAGATTGGGTGAAAAAACATATGCTGAGATTTCAGGACACTCGGAGTTTTTTGGAAGCTTGGCAACCCGTTTCAAACGAAAGTGTGTTTCACCACTCCCTCCTAGGGATACTTCAAGAGGAAACAAACCATACACATAGAACTTAGAACTACTTTATTGTGTCAAGTTTCAAGGGGCTAGCACAAACCGTGCTTGATTTAGAGTACCAAATTCATGTATCATTATAGGAGAAAACAGAGTGAAACCTGAAAATTCAAACTCTTATTGCAAACGAGTGCTTCAACCTAGAAGAACGAAATTTGCTGAGCCAAGTGGGATTGGTGTAGTGCTCATTACCACCAAGTATCTTCAAGATTGGGTGAAAAAACATATGCTGAGATTTCAGGACACTCGTAGTATTTTGGAAGCTCGGCAACCTCTTCCAAACGAAAGTGTGTTTCACCACTCCCTCCTAGGGAAACTTCAATTGGACACAAACCATACAGATAGAACTTAGAACTACTTTATTGTGTCCAGATTCAAGGGGCTAGCACAAACCGTGTTTGATTTGGAGTTCCTAATTCATCTATCAATATAGGAGAAAACAGAGTGAAACCTGAAAATTCAAACTCTTACTGCCCACGAATGCTTCAACCTAGAAGAACGAAATTTGCTGAACCCAGTGGGATTGGTGTACTGCTCATAATCACCAAGTATCTTCAAGATTGGGTGAAAAAACATATGCTGATGTTTCAGGACAATAGTAGTTTTTTGGAAGCTTGGCAACCCGTTTCAAACGAAAGTGTGTTTCACCACTCCCACCTAGGGCTACTTCAAGAGGAAACAAACCGTACACATAGAACTTAGAAGTACTTCATTGTGTCAAGTTTCAAGGGGCTAGCACAAACCGTGCTTGATTTAGAGTTCCAAATTCATGTATCAATATAGGAGAAAACAGAGTGAAACCTGAAAATTCAAACTCTTATTGCAAAGGAATGCTTCAACCTAGAAGAACGAAATTTGCTGAGCCAAGTGGGATTGGTGTACTGCTCATTACCACCAAGTATCTTCAAGATTGGGTGAAAAAACACATGCTGAGATTTCAGGACACTCGTAGTATTTTGGAAGCTTGGCAACCTCTTCCAAACGAAAGTGTGTTTCACCACACCCTCCTAGGGAAACTTCAATTGGACACAAACCATACAGATGGAACGTAGAACTACTTTATTGTGTCAAGTTTCAAGGGGATAGCACAAACCGTTCTTGATTTAGAGTTCCAAATTCATGTATCAATATAGGAGAAAACAGAGTGAAACCTGAAAATTCAAACTCTTATTGCAAACGAATGCTTCAACCTAGAAGAACGAAATTTGCTGACTCAAGTGGGATTGGTGTACTGCTCATTACCACCAAGTATCTTCAAGATTGGGTGAAAAAACATATGCTGAGATTTCAGGACACTCGTGGTATTTTGGAAGCTTGGCAACCTCTTCCAAACGAAAGTGTGTTTCACCACTCCCTCCTAGGGAAAATTCAATTGGACACAAACCATACAGATAGAACTTAGAACTACTTTATTGTGTCAAGTTTCAAGGGGCTAGCACAAACCGTTCTTGATTTAGAGTTCCAAATTCATGTATCAATATAGGAGAAAAGAGAGTGAAACCTGAAAACTCAAACTCTTATTGCAAACGAATACTTCAACCTAGAAGAACGAAATTTGCTGAGTCAAGTGGGATTGGTGTACTGCTCATTACCACCAAGTATCTTCAAGATTGGGTGATAAAATATATGCTGAGATTTCAGGACACTCGTAGTATTTTGGAAGCTTGGCAACCTCTTCCAAACGAAAGTGTGTTTCACCACTCCCTCCTAGGGAAACTTCAATTGGACACAAAACATACAGATAGAACTTAGAACTACTTTATTGTGTCAAGTTTCAAGGGGCTAGCACAAACCGTGTTTGATTTGGAGTTCCAAATTCATCTATCAATATAGGAGAAAACAGAGTGAAACCTGAAAATTCAAACACTTACTGCCAACGAATACTTCAACCTAGAAGAACAAAATTTGCTGAACCCAGTGGGATTGGTGTACTGCTCATTACAACCAAGTATCTTCAAGATTGGGTGAAAAAACATATGCTGAGATTTCAGGACACTCGTAGTTTTTTGGAAGCTTGGCAACCCGTTTCAACCGAAAGTGTTTTTCACCACTCCCTCCTAGGGCTACTTCAAGAGGAAACAAACCGTACACATAGAACTTAGAACTTCTTTATTGTGTCAAGATTCAAGGGGCTAGCACAAACCGTGCTTGATTTAGAGTTCCAAATTCATGTATCAATATAGGAGAAAACAGAGTGAAACCTGAAAATTCAAACTCTTATTGCAAACGAATGCTTCAACCTAGAAGAACGAAATTTGCTGAGTCAAGTGGGATTGGTGTACTGCTCATTACCACCAAGTATCTTCAAGATTGGGTGAAAAAACATATGCTGAGATTTCAGGACACTCGTAGTATTTTGGAACCTTGGCAACCTCTTCCGAACAAAAGTGTGTTTCACCACTCCCTCCTAGGGAAACTTCAATTGGACACAAACCATACAGATAGAACTTAGAACTACTTTATTGTGTCCAGTTTCAAGGGGCTAGCACAAACCGTGTTTGATTTGGAGTTCCAAATTCATCTATCAATATAGGAGAAAACAGAGTGAAACCTGAAAATTCAAACTCTTACTGCCCACGAATGCTTCAACCTAGAAGAACGAAATTTGCTGAACCCAGTGGGATTGGTGTCCTGCTCATTATCACCAAGTATCTTCAAGATTGGGTGAAAAAACATATGCTGAGATTTCAGGACACTCGTAGTTTTTTGGAAGCTTGGCAACCCGTTTCAAACGAAAGTGTGTTTCACCACTCCCTCCTAGGGCTACTTCAAGAGGAAACAAACCATAGACATAGAACTTAGAACTACTTTATTGTGTCAAGTTTCAAGGGGCTAGCACAAACCGTGCTTGATTTAGAGTACCAAATTCATGTATCAATATAGGAGAAAACAGAGTGAAACCTGAAAATTCAAACTCTTATTGCAAACGAGTGCTTCAACCTAGAAGAACGAAATTTGCTGAGCCAAGTGGGATTGGTGTAGTCCTCATTACCACCAAGTATCTTCAAGATTGGGTGAAAAAACATATGCTGAGATTTCAGGACACTCGTAGTATTTTGGAAGCTTGGCAACCTCTTCCAAACGAAAGTGTGTTTCACCACTCCCTCCTAGGGAAACTTCAATTGGACACAAACCATACAGATAGAACTTAGAACTACTTTATTGTGTCCAGTTTCAAGGGGCTAGCACAAACCGTGTTTGATTTGGGGTTCCAAATTCATCTATCAATATAGGAGAAAACAGAGTGAAACCTGGAAATTCAAACTCTTACTGCCAACGAATGCTTCAACCTAGAAGAACGAAATTTGCTGAACCCATTGGGATTGGTGTACTGCTCATTATCACCAAGTATCTTCAAGAATCGGTGAAAAAACATATGCTGAGATTTCAGGACACTCGTAGTTTTTTGGAAGCTTGGCAACCCGTTTCAAATGAAAGTGTGTTTCACCACTCCCTCCTAGGGCTACTTCAAGAAGAAACAAACCGTACACATATAACTTAGAACTACTTTATTGTGTCAAGTTTCAAGGGGCTAGCACAAACCGTGCTTGATTTAGAGTTCCAAATTCATGTATCAATATAGGAGAAAACAGAGTGAAACCTGAAAATTCAAACTCTTATTGCAAACGAATGCTTCAACCTAGAAGAACGAAATTTGCTGAGCCAAGTGGGATTGGTGTACTGCTCATTACCACCAAGTATCTTCAAGATTGGGTGAAAAAACATATGCTGAGATTTCATTAAACTCGTAGTTTTTTGGAAGCTTGGCAACCTCTTCCAAACGAAAGTGTGTTTCACCACTCCCTCCTAGGGAAACTTCAATTGGACACAAACCATACAGATAGAACTTAGAACTACTTTATTGTGTCAAATTTCAAAGGGCTAGCAGAATCCGTGTTTGAATTGGAGTTCCAAATTCATCTATCTATATAGGAGAAAACAGAGTGAAACCTGAAAATTCAAACTCTTACTGCCAACGAATGCTTCAACCTAGAAGAACGAAATTTGCTGAACCCAGTGGGATTGGTGTACTGCTCATTATCACCAAGTATCTTCAAGAATGGGTGAAAAAACATATGCTGAGATTTCAGGACACTCGTAGTTTTTTGGAAGCTTGGCAACCGGTTTCAAACGAAAGTGTGTTTCACCACTCCCTCCTAGGGCTACTTCAAGAGGAAACAAACCATACACATAGAACTTAGAACTACTTTATTGTGTCAAGTTTCAAGGGGCTAGCACAAACCGTGCTTGATTTAGAGTTCCAAATTCATGTATCAATATAGGAGAAAACAGAGTGAAACCTGAAAATTCAAACTCTTATTGCAAACGAATGCTTCAACATAGAAGAACGAAATTTGCTGAGCCAAGTGGGATTGGTGTACTGCTCATTACCACCAAGTATCTTCAAGATTGGGTGAAAAAACATATGCTGAGATTTCAGGACACTCGTAGTATTTTGGAAGCTTGGCAACCTCTTCCAAACAAAAGTGTGTTTCACCACTCCCTCCTAGGGAAACTTCAATTGGACACAAACCATACAGATAGAACTTAGAACTACTTTATTGTGTCCAGTTTCAAGGGGCTAGCACAAACCGTGTTTGATTTGGAGTTCCAAATTCATCTATCAATATAGGAGAAAACAGAGTGAAACCTGAAAATTCAAACTCTTACTGAAAACGAATGCTTCAACCTAGAAGAACGAAATTTGCTGAACCCAGTGGGATTGGTGTACTGCTCATTATCACCAAGTATCTTCAAGATTGGGTGAAAAAACATATGCTGAGATTTCAGGAACTCGTAGTTTTTTGGAAGCTTGGCAACCCGTTTCAAACGAAAGTGTGTTTCACCACTCCCTCCTAGGGCTACTTCAAGAGGAAACAAACCATACACATAGAACTTAGAACTTCTTTATTGTGTCAAGAGTCAAGGGGCTAGCACAAACCTGGCTTGATTTAGAGTTTCAAATTCATGTATCAATATAGGAGAAAACAGAGTGAAACCTGAAAATTCAAACTCTTATTGCAAACGAATGCTTCAACCTAGAAGAACGAAATTTGCTGAGCCAAGTGGGATTGGTGTACTGCTCATTACCACCAACTATCTTCAAGATTGGGTGAAAAAACATATGCTGAGATTTCAGGAAACTCGTAGTATTTTGGAAGCTTGGCAACCTCTTCCAAACGAAAGTGTGTTACACCACTCCCTCCTAGGGAAACTTCAATTGGACACAAACCATACAGATAGAACTTAGAACTACTTTATTGTGTCCAGTTTCAAGGGGCTAGCACAAACCGTGTTTGATTTGGAGTTCCAAATTCATCTATCAATATAGGAGAAAACAGAGTGAAACCTGAAAACTCAAACTCTTATTGCAAACGAATGCTTCAACCTAGAAGAACGAAATTTGCTGAGTCAAGTGGGATTGGTGTACTGCTCATTACCACCAACTATCTTCAAGATTGGGTGAAAAAACATATGCTGAGATTTCAGGACACTCGTAGTATTTTGGAAGCTTGGCAACCTCTTCCAAACGAAAGTGTGTTTCACCACTCCCTCCTAGGGAAACTTCAATTGGACACAAACCATACAGATAGAACTTAGAACTACTTTATTGTGTCCAGTTTCAAGGGGCTAGCACAAACCGTGTTTGATTTGGAGTTCCAAATTCATCTATCAATATAGGAGAAAACAGAGTGAAACCTGAAAATTCAAACTCTTACTGCCAACGAATGCTTCAACCTAGAAGAACGAAATTTGCTGAACCCAGAGGGATTGGTGTACTGCTCATTGTAACAAAGTATCTTCAAGATTGGATGAAAAAACTTATGCTGAGATTTCAGGACACTCGTAGTTTTTTGGAAGCTTGGCAAAAATTTTCAAACGAAAGTGTATTTCAGAACTCCCTCCTAGGGCTACTTCAAGAGGAAACAAACAATACACATAGAACTTAGAACTACTTTATTGTGTCACGTTTCAAGGGGCTAGCACAAACCGTGCTTGATTTAGAGTTCCAAATTCATGTATCAATATAGGAGAAAACAGAGTGAAACCTGAAAATTCAAACTCTTATTGCAAACGAATGTTTCAACCTAGAAGAACGAAATTTGCTGAGCCAAGTGGGACTGGTGTACTGCTCATTACCACCAAGTATCTTAAAGATTGGGTGAAAAAACATATGCTGAGATTTCAGGACACTCGTAGAATTTTGGAAGGTTGGCAACCTCTTCCAAACGAAAGTGTGTTTCACCACTCCCTCCTAGGGAAACTTCAATTGGACACAAACCATACAGATAGAACTTAGAACTACTTTATTGTGTCCAGATTCAAGGGGCTAGCACAAACCGTGTTTGATGTCGAGTTCCAAATTCATCTATCATTATAGGAGAAAACAGTGTGAAACCTGAAAATTCAAACTCTTACTGCCAACGAATGCTTCAACCTAGAAGAACGAAATTTGCTGAACCCAGTGGGATTGGTGTACTGCTCATTATCACCAAGTATCTTCAAGATTGGGTGAAAAAAATATACTGAGATTTCAGGACACTCGTAGTTTTCTGGAAGCATGGCAACCCGTTTCAAACTAAAGTGTGTTTCACCACTCCCTCCTAGGACTACTTCAAGAGGAAACAAACCATACACATAGAACTTAGAACTACTTTTTTGTGTCAAGTTTCAAGGGGCTAGCACAAGCCGTGCTTGATTTTGACTTCCAAATTCATGTATCAATATAGGAGAAAACATAGTGAAACCTGAAAATTCAAACTCTTATTGCAAACGAATGCTTCAACCTAGAAGAACGAAATTTGCTGAGCCAAGTGGGATTGGTGTACTGCTCATTACCACCAAGTATCTTCAAGATTGGGTGAAAAAACATATGCTGAGATTTCAGGACACTCGTAGTATTTTGGAAGCTTGGCAACCTCTTCCAAACGAAAGTGTGTTTCACCACTCCCTCCTAGGGAAACTTCAATTGGACACAAACCATACAGATATAACTTAGAACTACTTTATTGTGTCCAGTTTCAAGGGGCTCGCACAAACCGTGTTTGATTTCGAGTTCCAAATTCATCTATCAATATAGGAGAAAACAGAGTGAAACCTGAAAATTCAAACTCTTACTGCCAATGAATGCTTCAACCTAGAAGAACGAAATTTGCTGAACCAAGTGGGATTGGTGTACTGCTCATTATCACCAAGTATGTTCAAAACTGGGTGAAAAAACATATGCTGAGATTTCAGGACACTCGTAGTTTTTTGGAAGCTTGGCAACCCGTTTCAAAAAAGTGTGTTTCACCACTCCCTCCTCTAGCTACTTCAAGAGGAAACAAACCATACACATAGAACTTGGAACTACTTTATTGTGTCAAGTTTCAAGGGCCTAGCACAAACCGTGCTTGATTTAGAGTTCCAAATTCATGTATCAATATAGGAGAAAACAGAGTGAAACCTGAAAATTCAAACTCTTATTGCAAACGAATGCTTCAACCTAGAAGAAAGAAATTTGCTGAGCCAAGTGGGATTGGTGTACTGCTCATTACCACCAAGTATCTTCAAGATTGGGTGAAAAAACATATGCTGAGATTTCAGGACACTCGTAGTATTTTGGAAGCTTGGCAACCTCTTCCAAACGAAAGTGTGTTTCACAACTCCCTCCTAGGGAAACTTCAATTGGACACAAACCATACAGATAGAACTTAGAACTACTTTATTGTGTCAAGTTTCAAGGGGCTAGCCGAAACCGTGTTTGATTTGGAGTTCCAAATTCATCTATCAATATAGGAGAAAACAGAGTGAAACCTGAAAATTCATACTCTTACTTGCAACGAATGCTTCAACCTAGAAGAACGAAATTTGCTGAACCCAGTGGGATTGGTGTACTGCTCATTATCACCAAGTATCTTCAAGATTGGGTGAAAAAACATATGCTGAGATTTCAGGACACTCGTTGTTTTTTGGAAGCTTGGCAACCCGTTTCAAACGAAAGTGTGTTTCACCACTCCCACCTGGGGCTCCTTCAAGAGGAAACAAACTGTACACATAGAACTTAGAACTACTTTATTGTGTCAAGTATCAAGGGGCTAGCAAAAACCGTGCTTGATTTAGAGTTCCAAATTCATGTATCAATATAGGAGAAAACAGAGTTAATCCTGAAAATTCAAACTCTTATTGCAAACGAATGCTTCAACCTAGAAGAACGAAATTTGCTGAGCCAAGTGGGATTGGTGTACTGCTCATTACCACCAAGTATCTTCAAGATTGGGTGAAAAAACATATGCTGAGATTTCTGGACACTCGTAGTATTTTGGAAGCTTGGCAACCTCTTCCAAACGAAAGTGTGTTTCACCACTCCCTCCTAGGGAAACTTCAATTGGACACAAACCATACAGATAGAACTTAGAACTACTTTATTGTGTCCAGTTTCAAGGGGCTAGCGCAAACCGTGTTTGATTTGGAGTTCCAAATTCATCTATCAATATAGGAGAAAACAGAGTGAAACCTGAAAATTCAAACACTTACTGCCAACGAATGCTTCAACCTAGAAGAACGAAATTTGCTGAACCCAGTGGGATTGGGGTACTGCTCATTATCACCAAGTATCTTCAAGATTGGGTGAAAAAAATATACTGAGATTTAAGGAGACTCGTAGTTTTTTGGAAGCTTGGCAACCCGTTTCAAACGAAAGTGTGTTTCACCACTCCCTCCTAGGACTACTTCAAGAAGAAACAAACCATACACATATAACTTAGAACTACTTTTTTGTGTCAAGTTTCAAGGGGCTAGCACAAGCCGTGCTTGATTTTGACTTCCAAATTCATGTATCAATATAGGAGAAAACAGAGTGAAACCTGAAAATTCAAACTCTTATTGCAAACGAATGCTTCAACCTAGAAGAACGAAATTTGCTGAGCCAAGTGGGATTGGTGTACTGCTCATGACCACCAAGTATCTTCAAGATTGGGTGAAAAAACATATGCTGAGATTTCTGGACACTCGTAGTATTTTGGAAGCTTGGCAACCTCTTCCAAACGAAAGTGTGTTTCACCACTCCCTCCTAGGGAAACTTCAATTGGACACAAACCATACAGATAGAACTTAGAACTACTTTATTGTGTCAAGTTTCAAGGGGCTAGCACAAACCGTGCTTGATTTAGAGTTCCAAATTCATGTATCAATATAGGAGAAAACAGAGTGAAACCTGAAAACTCAAACTCTTATTGCAAACGAAAACTTGAACCTAGAAGAACGAAATTTGCTGAGTCAAGTGGGATTGGTTTACTACTCATGACCACCAAGTATCTTCAAGATTGGGTGAAAAAACATATGCTGAGATTTCTGGACACTCGTAGTATTTTGGAAGCTTGGCAACCTCTTCCAAACGAAAGTGTGTTTCACCACTCCCTCCTAGGGAAACTTCAATTGGACACAAACCATACAGATAGAACTTAGAACTACTTTATTGTGTCCAGTTTCAAGGGGCTAGCAAAAACCGTGTTTGATTTAGAGTTCCAAATTCATGTATCAATATAGGAGAAAACAGAGTGAAACCTGAAAATTCAAACTCTTACTGCCAACGAATGCTTCAACCTAGAAGAACGAAATTTGCTGAACCCAGTGGGATTGGTGTACTGCTCATTATCACCAAGTATCTTCAAGAATGGGTGAAAAAACATATGCTGAGATTTCAGGACACTCGTAGTTTTTTGGAAGCTTGGCTACCCGTGTCAAACGAAAGTGTGTTTCACCACTCCCTCCTAGGGCTACTTCAAGAGGAAACAAACCGTACACATAGAACTTAGAACTACTTTATTGTGTCAAGTTTCAAGGGGCTAGCACAAACCGTGCTTGATTTAGAGTTCCAAATTCATGTATCAATATAGGAGAAAACAGAGTGAAACCTGAAAATTCAAACTCTTATTGCAAACGAATGCTTCAACCTAGAAGAACGAAATTTGCTGAGCCAAGTGGGATTGGTGTACTGCTCATTACCACCAAGTATCTTCAAGATTGGGTGAAAAAACATATGCTGAGATTTCAGGACACTCGTAGTATTTTGGAAGCTTGGCAACCTCTTCCAAACGAAAGTGTGTTTCACCACTCCCTCCTAGCGAAACTTCAATTGGACACAAGCCATACAGATAGAACTTAGAACTACTTTATTGTGTCCAGTTTCAAGGGGCTAGCACAAACCGTGTTTGATTTGGAGTTCCAAATTCATCTATCAATATGGGAGAAAACAGAGTGAAACCTGAAAATTCAAACTCTTACTGCCAACGAATGCTTCAACCTAAAAGAACGAAATTTGCTGAACCCAGTGGGATTGGTGTACTGCTCATTATCACCAAGTATCTTCAAGATTGGGTGAAAAAACATATGCTGAGGTTTCAGGACACTCGTAGTTTTTTGGAAGCTTGGCAACCTCTTCCAAACGAAAGTGTGTTTCACCACTCCCTCCTAGGGAAACTTCAATGGGACACAAACCATACAGATAGAACTTAGAACTACTTTATTGTGTCAAGTTTCAAGGGGCTAGCACAAACCGTGTTTGATTTGGAGTTCCAAATTCATGTATCAATATAGGAGAAAACAGAGTGAAACCTGAAAATTCAAACTCTTATTGCAAACGAATGCTTCAACCTAGAAGAACGAAATTTGCTGAGCCAAGTGGGATTGGTGTACTGCTCATTACCACCAAGTATCTTCAAGATTGGGTGAAAAAACATATGCTGAGATTTCTGGACACTCGTAGTATTTTGGAAGCTTGGCAACCTCTTCCAAACGAAAGTGTGTTTCACCACTCCCTCCTAGGGAAACTTCAATTGGGCACAAACCATACAGATAGAACTTAGAACTACTTTATTGTGTCCAGTTTCAAGGGACTAGCGCAATCCGTGTTTGATTTGGAGTTCCAAATTCATCAATCAATATAGGAGAAAACAGAGTGAAACCTGAAAATTCAAACTCTTACTGCGAACGAATGCTTCAACCTAAAAGAACGAAATTTGCTGAACCCAGTGGGATTGGTGTACTGCTCATTATCACCAAGTATCTTCAAGATTGGGTGAAGAAACATACGCTTAGATTTCAGGACACTCGTAGTTTTTTGGAAGCTTGGCAACCGTTTCAAACGAAAGTGTGTTTCACCACTCCCTCCTAGGGCTACTTCAAGAGGAAACAAACCGTACACATAGAACTTAGAACTACTTTATTGTGTGAAGTTTCAAGGGGCTAGCAAAAACCGTGCTTGATTTAGAATTCCAAAATCATGTATCAATATAGGAGAAAACAGAGTGAAACCTGAAAATTCAAAATCTTATTGCAAACGAATGCTTCAACCTAGAAGAACGAAATTTGCTGAGCCAAGTCGGATTGGTGTACTGCTCATTACCACCAAGTATCTTCAAGATTGGGTGAAAAAACATATGCTGAGATTTCAGGACACTCGTAGTATTTTGGAAGCTTGGCAACCTCTTCCAAACGAAAGTGTGTTTCACCACTCCCTCCTAGGGAAACTTCAATTAGACACAAACCATACAGATAGAACTTAGAACTACTTTATTGTGTCCAGTTTCAAGGGGCTAGCACAAACCGTGTTTGATTTGGAGTTCCAAATTCATCTATCAATATAGGAGAAAACAGAGTGAAACCTGAAAATTCAAACTCTTACTGCCAACGAATGATTCAACCTAGAAGAACGAAATTTGCTGAACCCAGTGGGATTGGTGTACTGCTCATTATCACCAAGTATCTTCAAGAATGGGTGAAAAAACATATGCTGAGATTTCAGGACACTCGTAGTTTTTTGGAAGCTTGGCTACCCGTTTCAAACGAAAGTGTGTTTCACCACTCCCTCCTAGGGCTACTTCAAGAGGAAACAAACCGTACACATAGAACTTAGAACTACTTTATTGTGTCAAGTTTCAAGGGGCTAGCACAAACCGTGCTTGATTTAGAATTCCAAATTCATGTATCAATATAGGAGAAAACAGAGTGAAACCTGAAAATTCAAACTCTTATTGCAAACGAATGCTTCAACCTAGAAGAACGAAATTTGCTGAGCCAAGTGGGATTGGTGTACTGCTCATTACCACCAAGTATCTTCAAGATTGGGTGAAAAAACATATGCTGAGATTTCAGGACACTCGTAGTATTTTGGAAGCTTGGCAACCTCTTCCAAACGAAAGTGTGTTTCACCACTCCCTCCTAGGGAAACTTCAATTGGACACAAACCATACAGATAGAACTTAGAACTACTTTATTGTGTCCAGTTTCAAGGGGCTAGCACAAACCGTGTTTGATTTGGATTTCCAAATTCATCTATCAATATAGGAGAAAACAGAGTGAAACCTGAAAACTCAAACTCTTATTGCAAACGAATGCTTCAACCTAGAAGAACGAAGTTTGCTGAGTCAAGTGGGATTGGTGTACTGCTCATTACCACCAACTATCTTCAAGATTGGGTGAAAAAACATATGCTGAGATTTCAGGACACTCGTAGTATTTTGGAAGCTTGGCAACCTCTTCCAAACGAAAGTGTGTTTCACCACTCCCTCCTAGGGAAACTTCAATTGGACACAAACCATACAGATAGAACTTAGAACTACTTTATTGTGTCAAATTTCAAGGGGCTAGCAGAATCCGTGTTTGATTTGGAGTTCCAAATTCATCTATCAATATAGGAGAAAACAGAGTGAAACCTGAAAATTCAAACTCTTACTGCCAACGAATGCGTCAACCTAGAAGAACGAAATTTGCTGAACCCCGTGGGATTGGTGTACTGCTCATAATCACCAAGTATCTTCAAGATTGGGTGAAGAAACATATGCTGAGATTTCAGGACACTAGTAGTTTTTTGGAAGCTTGGCAACCCGTTTCAAACGAAAGTGTGTTTCACCACTCCCTCCTAGGTCTACTTCAAGAGGAAACAAACCGTACACATAGAACTTAGAACTACTTTATTGTGTCAAGTTTCAAGGGGCTAGCACACACCGTGCTTGATTTGGAGTTCCAAATTCATGTATCAATATAGGAGAAAACAGAGTGAAACCTGAAAATTCAAACTCTTATTGCAAACGAATGCTTCAACCTAGAAGAACGAAATTTGCTGAGGCAAGTGGGATTGGTGTACTGCTCATTACCACCAAGTATATTCAAGATTGGGTGAAAAAACATATGCTGACATTTCAGGACACTCGTAGTATTTTGGAAGCTTGGCAACCTCTTCCAAACGAAAGTGTGTTTCACCACTCCCTCCTAGGGAAAATTCAATTGGGAACAAACCATAAAGATAGAACTTAGAACTACTTTATTGTGTCACGTTTCAAGGGGCTAGCACAAACCGTGCTTGATTTAGAGTTCCAAATTCATGTATCAATATAGGAGAAAACAGAGTGAAAAATGAAAATTCAAAATCTTATTGCAAACGAATGCTTCAACCTAGAAGAACGAAATTTGCTGAGCCAAGTGGGATTGGTGTACTGCTCATTACCACCAATATCTTCAAGATTGGGTGAAAAAACATATGCTGAGATTTCAGGACACTCGTAGTATTTTGGAAGCTTGGCAACCTCTTCCAAACGAAAGTGTGTTTCACCACTCCCTCCTAGGGAAACTTCAATTGGACACAAACCATACAGATAGAACTTAGAACTACTTTATTGTGTCCAGTTTCAAGGGGCTAGCACAAACCGTGTTTGATTTGGAGTTCCAAATTCATCTATCATTATAGGAGAAAACAGTGTGAAACCTGAAAATTCAAAC
>NW_027515045.1:0-97497 GCF_048772815.1 Callospermophilus lateralis | reverse complement strand
ATCATGAAGGTCGGAAGCAAAAATTTATGTTGAGATTTCAGGAGACTCTAGTGTTTTGGCCGCCTAACCACGCCTTTCATTGAATGTGTCATTCACCAGTATCTGCTTAAGGCTACATCAAGAGGAAACAAACCTTAGAGATAGAACGTAGAACTACTGTATTGTGTCAAGTTTCAAGAAGCTAGCACAAACCGTGTTTGATTTAGAGTTCTAACTGCATCTGTCAATATAGGAGAAAACAGAGTGAAACCTAAAACTTCAAACTGTTACTGCAAACGAATGCATCAACGTAAAAAAACGAAAGTTGAGCATCCAAGTGGGATTGGTGTACTGATCATTACTTGAAAGTATCATGAAGATTGGATGAAAAAATATATGTTGAGATTTCAGGAGACTAGTGTTTTGGAAGTTTGGCAACTCCTTTCATTATACGTGTTATTCGCCAGTCCCTGCTTTAGGCTACATCAAGAGGAAACAAACCTTAGAGATAGAACGTAGAACTAATGTATTGTGTCAAGTTTCAAGAAGCTAGCACAAACCGTGTTGGATATAGTTCGAACTGCATCTGTCAATATAGGAGAAAACAGAGTGAAACCTAAAAATTCAAACTGTTACTGCAAACGAATGCTTCAACGTAAAAGAATGAAACTTGAGCATGCAAGTGGGATTGGTGTACTGATCATTACTTGAAAGTATCATGAAGATTGGATGAAAAAATATATGTTGAGATTTCAGGAGACTCTAGCATTTTGGAAGTTTGGCAACCCCTTCAATATGAGTGTTATTCGCCAGTCCCTGCTTTAGGCTACATCAAGAGGAAACAAACCTTAGAGATAGAACGTAGAACTAATGTATTGTGTCAAGTTTCAAGAAGCTAGCACAAACCGTGTTTGATTTAGAGTTCGAACGCATCTGTCAATATAGGAGAAAACAGAGTGAAACCTAAAAATTCAAACTGTTACTGCAAACGATTGCTTCAACCTAGGAGAACGAAACTTGGGCATCCAAGTTTGATTGGTGTACTGCTCATTACTTGAAAGTATCATGAAGGTCGGAAGCAAATATTTATGTTGAGATTTCAGGAGACTCTAGTGTTTTGGCAGCCTAACAACGCCTTTCATTGAATGTGTCATTCACCAGTATCTGCTTAAGGCTACATCAAGAGGAAACAAACCTTAGAAATAGAACGTAGAACTACTGTATTGTGTCAAGTTTCAAGAAGCTAGCACAAACCGTGTTTGATTTAGAGTTCTAACTGCATCTGTCAATATAGGAGAAAACAGAGTGAAACCTAAAAATTCAAACTGTTACTGCAAACGAATGCTTCAACGTAAAAGAATGAAACTTGAGCATGCAAGTGGGATTGGTGTACTGATCATTACTTGAAAGTATCATGAAGATTGGATGAAAAAATATATGTTGAGATTTCAGGAGACTCTAGTGTTTTGGAAGTTTGGCAACCCCTTCAATACGAGTGTTATTCGCCAGTCCCTGCTTTAGGCTACATCAAGAGGAAACAAACCTTAGAGATAGAACGTAGAACTAATGTATTGTGTCAAGTTTCCAGAAGCTAGCACAAACCGTGTTTGATATAGTTCGAACTGCATCTGTCAATATAGGAGAAAACAGAGTGAAACCTAAAAATTCAAACTGTTACTGCAAACGAATGCTTCAACCTAGGAGAACGAAACTTGGGCATGCAAGTTTGATTGGTGTACTGCTCATTACTTGAAAGTATCATGAAGGTCGGAAGCAAATATTTATGTTGAGATTTCAGGAGACTCTAGTGTTTTGGCAGCCTAACAACGCCTTTCATTGAATGTGTCATTCACCAGTATCTGCTTAAGGCTACATCAAGAGGAAACAAACCTTAGAAATAGAACGTAGAACTACTGTATTGTGTCAAGTTTCAAGAAGCTAGCACAAACCGTGTTTGATTTAGAGTTCTAACTGCATCTGTCAATATAGGAGAAAACAGAGTGAAACCTAAAACTTCAAACTGTTACTGCAAACGAATGCTTCAACGTAAAAGAATGAAACTTGAGCATGCAAGTGGGATTGGTGTACTGATCATTACTTGAAAGTATCATGAAGATTGGATGAAAAAATATATGTTGAGATTTCAGGAGACTCTAGCGTTTTGGAAGTTTGGCAACCCCTTCAATACGAGTGTTATTCGCCAGTCCCTGCTTTAGGCTACATCAAGAGGAAACAAACCTTAGAGATAGAACGTAGAACTAATGTATTGTGTCAAGTTTCAAGAAGCTAGCACAAACCGTGTTTGATTTAGAGTTCGAACGCATCTGTCAATATAGGAGAAAACAGAGTGAAACCTAAAAATTCAAACTGTTACTGCAAACGAATGCTTCAACCTAGGAGAACGAAACTTGGGCATCCAAGTTTGATTGGAGTACTGCTCATTACTTGAAAGTATCATGAAGGTCGGAAGCAAAAATTTATGTTGAGATTTCAGGAGACTCTAGTGTTTTGGCCGCCTAACCACGCCTTTCATTGAATGTGTCATTCACCAGTATCTGCTTAAGGCTACATCAAGAGGAAACAAACCTTAGAGATAGAACGTAGAACTACTGTATTGTGTCAAGTTTCAAGAAGCTAGCACAAACCGTGTTTGATTTAGAGTTCTAACTGCATCTGTCAATATAGGAGAAAACAGAGTGAAACCTAAAACTTCAAACTGTTACTGCAAACGAATGCATCAACGTAAAAAAACGAAAGTTGAGCATCCAAGTGGGATTGGTGTACTGATCATTACTTGAAAGTATCATGAAGATTGGATGAAAAAATATATGTTGAGATTTCAGGAGACTAGTGTTTTGGAAGTTTGGCAACTCCTTTCATTATACGTGTTATTCGCCAGTCCCTGCTTTAGGCTACATCAAGAGGAAACAAACCTTAGAGATAGAACGTAGAACTAATGTATTGTGTCAAGTTTCAAGAAGCTAGCACAAACCGTGTTGGATATAGTTCGAACTGCATCTGTCAATATAGGAGAAAACAGAGTGAAACCTAAAAATTCAAACTGTTACTGCAAACGAATGCTTCAACGTAAAAGAATGAAACTTGAGCATGCAAGTGGGATTGGTGTACTGATCATTACTTGAAAGTATCATGAAGATTGGATGAAAAAATATATGTTGAGATTTCAGGAGACTCTAGTGTTTTGGAAGTTTGGCAACCCCTTCAATACGAGTGTTATTCGCCAGTCCCTGCTTTAGGCTACATCAAGAGGAAACAAACCTTAGAGATAGAACGTAGAACTAATGTATTGTGTCAAGTTTCCAGAAGCTAGCACAAACCGTGTTTGATATAGTTCGAACTGCATCTGTCAATATAGGAGAAAACAGAGTGAAACCTAAAAATTCAAACTGTTACTGCAAACGAATGCTTCAACCTAGGAGAACGAAACTTGGGCATGCAAGTTTGATTGGTGTACTGCTCATTACTTGAAAGTATCATGAAGGTCGGAAGCAAATATTTATGTTGAGATTTCAGGAGACTCTAGTGTTTTGGCAGCCTAACAACGCCTTTCATTGAATGTGTCATTCACCAGTATCTGCTTAAGGCTACATCAAGAGGAAACAAACCTTAGAAATAGAACGTAGAACTACTGTATTGTGTCAAGTTTCAAGAAGCTAGCACAAACCGTGTTTGATTTAGAGTTCTAACTGCATCTGTCAATATAGGAGAAAACAGAGTGAAACCTAAAACTTCAAACTGTTACTGCAAACGAACGCTTCAACGTAAAAGAACGAAACTTGAGCATCCAAGTGGGATTGGTGTACTGATCATTACTTGAAAGTATCATGAAGATTGGATGAAAAAATATATGTTGAGATTTCAGGATACTAGTGTTTTGGAAGTTTGGCACCTCCTTTCATTATACGTGTTATTCGCCAGTCCCTGCTTTAGGCTACATCAAGAGGAAACAAACCTTAGAGATAGAACGTAGAACTAATGTATTGTGTCAAGTTTCAAGAAGCTAGCACAAACCGTGTTTGATTTAGAGTTCGAACGCATCTGTCAATATAGGAGAAAACAGAGTGAAACCTAAAAATTCAAACTGTTACTGCAAACGAATGCTTCAACCTAGGAGAACGAAACTTGGGCATCCAAGTTTGATTGGAGTACTGCTCATTACTTGAAAGTATCATGAAGGTCGGAAGCAAAAATTTATGTTGAGATTTCAGGAGACTCTAGTGTTTTGGCCGCCTAACCACGCCTTTCATTGAATGTGTCATTCACCAGTATCTGCTTAAGGCTACATCAAGAGGAAACAAACCTTAGAGATAGAACGTAGAACTACTGTATTGTGTCAAGTTTCAAGAAGCTAGCACAAACCGTGTTTGATTTAGAGTTCTAACTGCATCTGTCAATATAGGAGAAAACAGAGTGAAACCTAAAACTTCAAACTGTTACTGCAAACGAATGCATCAACGTAAAAAAACGAAAGTTGAGCATCCAAGTGGGATTGGTGTACTGATCATTACTTGAAAGTATCATGAAGATTGGATGAAAAAATATATGTTGAGATTTCAGGAGACTAGTGTTTTGGAAGTTTGGCAACTCCTTTCATTATACGTGTTATTCGCCAGTCCCTGCTTTAGGCTACATCAAGAGGAAACAAACCTTAGAGATAGAACGTAGAACTAATGTATTGTGTCAAGTTTCAAGAAGATAGCACAAACCGTGTTGGATATAGTTCGAACTGCATCTGTCAATATAGGAGAAAACAGAGTGAAACCTAAAAATTCAAACTGTTACTGCAAACGAATGCTTCAACGTAAAAGAATGAAACTTGAGCATGCAAGTGGGATTGGTGTACTGATCATTACTTGAAAGTATCATGAAGATTGGATGAAAAAATATATGTTGAGATTTCAGGAGACTCTAGCATTTTGGAAGTTTGGCAACCCCTTCAATATGAGTGTTATTCGCCAGTCCCTGCTTTAGGCTACATCAAGAGGAAACAAACCTTAGAGATAGAACGTAGAACTAATGTATTGTGTCAAGTTTCAAGAAGCTAGCACAAACCGTGTTTGATTTAGAGTTCGAACGCATCTGTCAATATAGGAGAAAACAGAGTGAAACCTAAAAATTCAAACTGTTACTGCAAACGATTGCTTCAACCTAGGAGAACGAAACTTGGGCATCCAAGTTTGATTGGTGTACTGCTCATTACTTGAAAGTATCATGAAGGTCGGAAGCAAATATTTATGTTGAGATTTCAGGAGACTCTAGTGTTTTGGCAGCCTAACAACGCCTTTCATTGAATGTGTCATTCACCAGTATCTGCTTAAGGCTACATCAAGAGGAAACAAACCTTAGAAATAGAACGTAGAACTACTGTATTGTGTCAAGTTTCAAGAAGCTAGCACAAACCGTGTTTGATTTAGAGTTCTAACTGCATCTGTCAATATAGGAGAAAACAGAGTGAAACCTAAAAATTCAAACTGTTACTGCAAACGAATGCTTCAACGTAAAAGAATGAAACTTGAGCATGCAAGTGGGATTGGTGTACTGATCATTACTTGAAAGTATCATGAAGATTGGATGAAAAAAAATATGTTGAGATTTCAGGAGACTCTAGTGTTTTGGAAGTTTGGCAACCCCTTCAATACGAGTGTTATTCGCCAGTCCCTGCTTTAGGCTACATCAAGAGGAAACAAACCTTAGAGATAGAACGTAGAACTAATGTATTGTGTCAAGTTTCCAGAAGCTAGCACAAACCGTGTTTGATATAGTTCGAACTGCATCTGTCAATATAGGAGAAAACAGAGTGAAACCTAAAAATTCAAACTGTTACTGCAAACGAATGCTTCAACCTAGGAGAACGAAACTTGGGCATCCAAGTTTGATTGGAGTACTGCTCATTACTTGAAAGTATCATGAAGGTCGGAAGCAAAAATTTATGTTGAGATTTCAGGAGACTCTAGTGTTTTGGCCGCCTAACCACGCCTTTCATTGAATGTGTCATTCACCAGTATCTGCTTAAGGCTACATCAAGAGGAAACAAACCTTAGAGATAGAACGTAGAACTACTGTATTGTGTCAAGTTTCAAGAAGCTAGCACAAACCGTGTTTGATTTAGAGTTCTAACTGCATCTGTCAATATAGGAGAAAACAGAGTGAAACCTAAAACTTCAAACTGTTACTGCAAACGAATGCATCAACGTAAAAAAACGAAAGTTGAGCATCCAAGTGGGATTGGTGTACTGATCATTACTTGAAAGTATCATGAAGATTGGATGAAAAAATATATGTTGAGATTTCAGGAGACTGGTGTTTTGGAAGTTTGGCAACTCCTTTCATTATACGTGTTATTCGCCAGTCCCTGCTTTAGGCTACATCAAGAGGAAACAAACCTTAGAGATAGAACGTAGAACTAATGTATTGTGTCAAGTTTCAAGAAGCTAGCACAAACCGTGTTGGATATAGTTCGAACTGCATCTGTCAATATAGGAGAAAACAGAGTGAAACCTAAAAATTCAAACTGTTACTGCAAACGAATGCTTCAACGTAAAAGAATGAAACTTGAGCATGCAAGTGGGATTGGTGTACTGATCATTACTTGAAAGTATCATGAAGATTGGATGAAAAAATATATGTTGAGATTTCAGGAGACTCTAGTGTTTTGGAAGTTTGGCAACCCCTTCAATTGAGTGTTATTCGCCAGTCCCTGCTTTAGGCTACATCAAGAGGAAACAAACCTTAGAGATAGAACGTAGAACTAATGTATTGTGTCAAGTTTCCAGAAGCTAGCACAAACCGTGTTTGATATAGTTCGAACTGCATCTGTCAATATAGGAGAAAACAGAGTGAAACCTAAAAATTCAAACTGTTACTGCAAACGAATGCTTCAACCTAGGAGAACGAAACTTGGGCATGCAAGTTTGATTGGTGTACTGCTCATTACTTGAAAGTATCATGAAGGTCGGAAGCAAATATTTATGTTGAGATTTCAGGAGACTCTAGTGTTTTGGCAGCCTAACAACGCCTTTCATTGAATGTGTCATTCACCAGTATCTGCTTAAGGCTACATCAAGAGGAAACAAACCTTAGAAATAGAACGTAGAACTACTGTATTGTGTCAAGTTTCAAGAAGCTAGCACAAACCGTGTTTGATTTAGAGTTCTAACTGCATCTGTCAATATAGGAGAAAACAGAGTGAAACCTAAAACTTCAAACTGTTACTGCAAACGAATGCTTCAACGTAAAAGAACGAAACTTGAGCATCCAAGTGGGATTGGTGTACTGATCATTACTTGAAAGTATCATGAAGATTGGATGAAAAAATATATGTTGAGATTTCGGGAGACTCTAGCGTTTTGGAAGTTTGGCAACCCCTTCAATATGAGTGTTATTCGCCAGTCCCTGCTTTAGGCTACATCAAGAGGAAACAAACCTTAGAGATAGAACGTAGAACTAATGTATTGTGTCAAGTTTCAAGAAGCTAGCACAAACCGTGTTTGATTTAGAGTTCGAACGCATCTGTCAATATAGGAGAAAACAGAGTGAAACCTAAAAATTCAAACTGTTACTGCAAACGAATGCTTCAACCTAGGAGAACGAAACTTGGGCATCCAAGTTTGATTGGAGTACTGCTCATTACTTGAAAGTATCATGAAGGTCGGAAGCAAAAATTTATGTTGAGATTTCAGGAGACTCTAGTGTTTTGGCCGCCTAACCACGCCTTTCATTGAATGTGTCATTCACCAGTATCTGCTTAAGGCTACATCAAGAGGAAACAAACCTTAGAGATAGAACGTAGAACTACTGTATTGTGTCAAGTTTCAAGAAGCTAGCACAAACCGTGTTTGATTTAGAGTTCTAACTGCATCTGTCAATATAGGAGAAAACAGAGTGAAACCTAAAACTTCAAACTGTTACTGCAAACGAATGCATCAACGTAAAAAAACGAAAGTTGAGCATCCAAGTGGGATTGGTGTACTGATCATTACTTGAAAGTATCATGAAGATTGGATGAAAAAATATATGTTGAGATTTCAGGAGACTAGTGTTTTGGAAGTTTGGCAACTCCTTTCATTATACGTGTTATTCGCCAGTCCCTGCTTTAGGCTACATCAAGAGGAAACAAACCTTAGAGATAGAACGTAGAACTAATGTATTGTGTCAAGTTTCAAGAAGCTAGCACAAACCGTGTTGGATATAGTTCGAACTGCATCTGTCAATATAGGAGAAAACAGAGTGAAACCTAAAAATTCAAACTGTTACTGCAAACGAATGCTTCAACGTAAAAGAATGAAACTTGAGCATGCAAGTGGGATTGGTGTACTGATCATTACTTGAAAGTATCATGAAGATTGGATGAAAAAATATATGTTGAGATTTCAGGAGACTCTAGTGTTTTGGAAGTTTGGCAACCCCTTCAATTGAGTGTTATTCGCCAGTCCCTGCTTTAGGCTACATCAAGAGGAAACAAACCTTAGAGATAGAACGTAGAACTAATGTATTGTGTCAAGTTTCCAGAAGCTAGCACAAACCGTGTTTGATATAGTTCGAACTGCATCTGTCAATATAGGAGAAAACAGAGTGAAACCTAAAAATTCAAACTGTTACTGCAAACGAATGCTTCAACCTAGGAGAACGAAACTTGGGCATGCAAGTTTGATTGGTGTACTGCTCATTACTTGACAGTATCATGAAGGTCGGAAGCAAATATTTATGTTGAGATTTCAGGAGACTCTAGTGTTTTGGCAGCCTAACAACGCCTTTCATTGAATGTGTCATTCACCAGTATCTGCTTAAGGCTACATCAAGAGGAAACAAACCTTAGAAATAGAACGTAGAACTACTGTATTGTGTCAAGTTTCAAGAAGCTAGCACAAACCGTGTTTGATTTAGAGTTCTAACTGCATCTGTCAATATAGGAGAAAACAGAGTGAAACCTAAAACTTCAAACTGTTACTGCAAACGAACGCTTCAACGTAAAAGAACGAAACTTGAGCATCCAAGTGGGATTGGTGTACTGATCATTACTTGAAAGTATCATGAAGATTGGATGAAAAAATATATGTTGAGATTTCAGGAGACTAGTGTTTTGGAAGTTTGGCAACTCCTTTCATTATACGTGTTATTCGCCAGTCCCTGCTTTAGGCTACATCAAGAGGAAACAAACCTTAGAGATAGAACGTAGAACTAATGTATTGTGTCAAGTTTCAAGAAGCTAGCACAAACCGTGTTGGATATAGTTCGAACTGCATCTGTCAATATAGGAGAAAACAGAGTGAAACCTAAAAATTCAAACTGTTACTGCAAACGAATGCTTCAACGTAAAAGAATGAAACTTGAGCATGCAAGTGGGATTGGTGTACTGATCATTACTTGAAAGTATCATGAAGATTGGATGAAAAAATATATGTTGAGATTTCAGGAGACTCTAGCATTTTGGAAGTTTGGCAACCCCTTCAATATGAGTGTTATTCGCCAGTCCCTGCTTTAGGCTACATCAAGAGGAAACAAAGCTTAGAGATAGAACGTAGAACTAATGTATTGTGTCAAGTTTCAAGAAGCTAGCACAAACCGTGTTTGATTTAGAGTTCGAACGCATCTGTCAATATAGGAGAAAACAGAGTGAAACCTAAAAATTCAAACTGTTACTGCAAACGATTGCTTCAACCTAGGAGAACGAAACTTGGGCATCCAAGTTTGATTGGTGTACTGCTCATTACTTGAAAGTATCATGAAGGTCGGAAGCAAATATTTATGTTGAGATTTCAGGAGACTCTAGTGTTTTGGCAGCCTAACAACGCCTTTCATTGAATGTGTCATTCACCAGTATCTGCTTAAGGCTACATCAAGAGGAAACAAACCTTAGAAATAGAACGTAGAACTACTGTATTGTGTCAAGTTTCAAGAAGCTAGCACAAACCGTGTTTGATTTAGAGTTCTAACTGCATCTGTCAATATAGGAGAAAACAGAGTGAAACCTAAAAATTCAAACTGTTACTGCAAACGAATGCTTCAACGTAAAAGAATGAAACTTGAGCATGCAAGTGGGATTGGTGTACTGATCATTACTTGAAAGTATCATGAAGATTGGATGAAACAATATATGTTGAGATTTCAGGAGACTCTAGTGTTTTGGAAGTTTGGCAACCCCTTCAATACGAGTGTTATTCGCCAGTCCCTGCTTTAGGCTACATCAAGAGGAAACAAACCTTAGAGATAGAACGTAGAACTAATGTATTGTGTCAAGTTTCCAGAAGCTAGCACAAACCGTGTTTGATATAGTTCGAACTGCATCTGTCAATATAGGAGAAAACAGAGTGAAACCTAAAAATTCAAACTGTTACTGCAAACGAATGCTTCAACCTAGGAGAACGAAACTTGGGCATGCAAGTTTGATTGGTGTACTGCTCATTACTTGAAAGTATCATGAAGGTCGGAAGCAAATATTTATGTTGAGATTTCAGGAGACTCTAGTGTTTTGGCAGCCTAACAACGCCTTTCATTGAATGTGTCATTCACCAGTATCTGCTTAAGGCTACATCAAGAGGAAACAAACCTTAGAAATAGAACGTAGAACTACTGTATTGTGTCAAGTTTCAAGAAGCTAGCACAAACCGTGTTTGATTTAGAGTTCTAACTGCATCTGTCAATATAGGAGAAAACAGAGTGAAACCTAAAACTTCAAACTGTTACTGCAAACGAATGCTTCAACGTAAAAGAATGAAACTTGAGCATGCAAGTGGGATTGGTGTACTGATCATTACTTGAAAGTATCATGAAGATTGGATGAAAAAATATATGTTGAGATTTCAGGAGACTCTAGCGTTTTGGAAGTTTGGCAACCCCTTCAATACGAGTGTTATTCGCCAGTCCCTGCTTTAGGCTACATCAAGAGGAAACAAACCTTAGAGATAGAACGTAGAACTAATGTATTGTGTCAAGTTTCAAGAAGCTAGCACAAACCGTGTTTGATTTAGAGTTCGAACGCATCTGTCAATATAGGAGAAAACAGAGTGAAACCTAAAAATTCAAACTGTTACTGCAAACGAATGCTTCAACCTAGGAGAACGAAACTTGGGCATCCAAGTTTGATTGGAGTACTGCTCATTACTTGAAAGTATCATGAAGGTCGGAAGCAAAAATTTATGTTGAGATTTCAGGAGACTCTAGTGTTTTGGCCGCCTAACCACGCCTTTCATTGAATGTGTCATTCACCAGTATCTGCTTAAGGCTACATCAAGAGGAAACAAACCTTAGAGATAGAACGTAGAACTACTGTATTGTGTCAAGTTTCAAGAAGCTAGCACAAACCGTGTTTGATTTAGAGTTCTAACTGCATCTGTCAATATAGGAGAAAACAGAGTGAAACCTAAAACTTCAAACTGTTACTGCAAACGAATGCATCAACGTAAAAAAACGAAAGTTGAGCATCCAAGTGGGATTGGTGTACTGATCATTACTTGAAAGTATCATGAAGATTGGATGAAAAAATATATGTTGAGATTTCAGGAGACTAGTGTTTTGGAAGTTTGGCAACTCCTTTCATTATACGTGTTATTCGCCAGTCCCTGCTTTAGGCTACATCAAGAGGAAACAAACCTTAGAGATAGAACGTAGAACTAATGTATTGTGTCAAGTTTCAAGAAGCTAGCACAAACCGTGTTGGATATAGTTCGAACTGCATCTGTCAATATAGGAGAAAACAGAGTGAAACCTAAAAATTCAAACTGTTACTGCAAACGAATGCTTCAACGTAAAAGAATGAAACTTGAGCATGCAAGTGGGATTGGTGTACTGATCATTACTTGAAAGTATCATGAAGATTGGATGAAAAAATATATGTTGAGATTTCAGGAGACTCTAGCATTTTGGAAGTTTGGCAACCCCTTCAATATGAGTGTTATTCGCCAGTCCCTGCTTTAGGCTACATCAAGAGGAAACAAACCTTAGAGATAGAACGTAGAACTAATGTATTGTGTCAAGTTTCAAGAAGCTAGCACAAACCGTGTTTGATTTAGAGTTCGAACGCATCTGTCAATATAGGAGAAAACAGAGTGAAACCTAAAAATTCAAACTGTTACTGCAAACGATTGCTTCAACCTAGGAGAACGAAACTTGGGCATCCAAGTTTGATTGGTGTACTGCTCATTACTTGAAAGTATCATGAAGGTCGGAAGCAAATATTTATGTTGAGATTTCAGGAGACTCTAGTGTTTTGGCAGCCTAACAACGCCTTTCATTGAATGTGTCATTCACCAGTATCTGCTTAAGGCTACATCAAGAGGAAACAAACCTTAGAAATAGAACGTAGAACTACTGTATTGTGTCAAGTTTCAAGAAGCTAGCACAAACCGTGTTTGATTTAGAGTTCTAACTGCATCTGTCAATATAGGAGAAAACAGAGTGAAACCTAAAAATTCAAACTGTTACTGCAAACGAATGCTTCAACGTAAAAGAATGAAACTTGAGCATGCAAGTGGGATTGGTGTACTGATCATTACTTGAAAGTATCATGAAGATTGGATGAAAAAATATATGTTGAGATTTCAGGAGACTCTAGTGTTTTGGAAGTTTGGCAACCCCTTCAATACGAGTGTTATTCGCCAGTCCCTGCTTTAGGCTACATCAAGAGGAAACAAACCTTAGAGATAGAACGTAGAACTAATGTATTGTGTCAAGTTTCCAGAAGCTAGCACAAACCGTGTTTGATATAGTTCGAACTGCATCTGTCAATATAGGAGAAAACAGAGTGAAACCTAAAAATTCAAACTGTTACTGCAAACGAATGCTTCAACCTAGGAGAACGAAACTTGGGCATGCAAGTTTGATTGGTGTACTGCTCATTACTTGAAAGTATCATGAAGGTCGGAAGCAAATATTTATGTTGAGATTTCAGGAGACTCTAGTGTTTTGGCAGCCTAACAACGCCTTTCATTGAATGTGTCATTCACCAGTATCTGCTTAAGGCTACATCAAGAGGAAACAAACCTTAGAAATAGAACGTAGAACTACTGTATTGTGTCAAGTTTCAAGAAGCTAGCACAAACCGTGTTTGATTTAGAGTTCTAACTGCATCTGTCAATATAGGAGAAAACAGAGTGAAACCTAAAACTTCAAACTGTTACTGCAAACGAATGCTTCAACGTAAAAGAATGAAACTTGAGCATGCAAGTGGGATTGGTGTACTGATCATTACTTGAAAGTATCATGAAGATTGGATGAAAAAATATATGTTGAGATTTCAGGAGACTCTAGCGTTTTGGAAGTTTGGCAACCCCTTCAATACGAGTGTTATTCGCCAGTCCCTGCTTTAGGCTACATCAAGAGGAAACAAACCTTAGAGATAGAACGTAGAACTAATGTATTGTGTCAAGTTTCAAGAAGCTAGCACAAACCGTGTTTGATTTAGAGTTCGAACGCATCTGTCAATATAGGAGAAAACAGAGTGAAACCTAAAAATTCAAACTGTTACTGCAAACGAATGCTTCAACCTAGGAGAACGAAACTTGGGCATCCAAGTTTGATTGGAGTACTGCTCATTACTTGAAAGTATCATGAAGGTCGGAAGCAAAAATTTATGTTGAGATTTCAGGAGACTCTAGTGTTTTGGCCGCCTAACCACGCCTTTCATTGAATGTGTCATTCACCAGTATCTGCTTAAGGCTACATCAAGAGGAAACAAACCTTAGAGATAGAACGTAGAACTACTGTATTGTGTCAAGTTTCAAGAAGCTAGCACAAACCGTGTTTGATTTAGAGTTCTAACTGCATCTGTCAATATAGGAGAAAACAGAGTGAAACCTAAAACTTCAAACTGTTACTGCAAACGAATGCATCAACGTAAAAAAACGAAAGTTGAGCATCCAAGTGGGATTGGTGTACTGATCATTACTTGAAAGTATCATGAAGATTGGATGAAAAAATATATGTTGAGATTTCAGGAGACTAGTGTTTTGGAAGTTTGGCAACTCCTTTCATTATACGTGTTATTCGCCAGTCCCTGCTTTAGGCTACATCAAGAGGAAACAAACCTTAGAGATAGAACGTAGAACTAATGTATTGTGTCAAGTTTCAAGAAGCTAGCACAAACCGTGTTTGATTTAGAGTTCTAACTGCATCTGTCAATATAGGAGAAAACAGAGTGAAACCTAAAAATTCAAACTGTTACTGCAAACGAATGCTTCAACGTAAAAGAATGAAACTTGAGCATGCAAGTGGGATTGGTGTACTGATCATTACTTGAAAGTATCATGAAGATTGGATGAAAAAATATATGTTGAGATTTCAGGAGACTCTAGTGTTTTGGAAGTTTGGCAACCCCTTCAATACGAGTGTTATTCGCCAGTCCCTGCTTTAGGCTACATCAAGAGGAAACAAACCTTAGAGATAGAACGTAGAACTAATGTATTGTGTCAAGTTTCCAGAAGCTAGCACAAACCGTGTTTGATATAGTTCGAACTGCATCTGTCAATATAGGAGAAAACAGAGTGAAACCTAAAAATTCAAACTGTTACTGCAAACGAATGCTTCAACCTAGGAGAACGAAACTTGGGCATGCAAGATGATTGGTGTACTGCTCATTACTTGAAAGTATCATGAAGGTCGGAAGCAAATATTTATGTTGAGATTTCAGGAGACTCTAGTGTTTTGGCAGCCTAACAACGCCTTTCATTGAATGTGTCATTCACCAGTATCTGCTTAAGGCTACATCAAGAGGAAACAAACCTTAGAAATAGAACGTAGAACTACTGTATTGTGTCAAGTTTCAAGAAGCTAGCACAAACCGTGTTTGATTTAGAGTTCTAACTGCATCTGTCAATATAGGAGAAAACAGAGTGAAACCTAAAACTTCAAACTGTTACTGCAAACGAATGCTTCAACGTAAAAGAATGAAACTTGAGCATGCAAGTGGGATTGGTGTACTGATCATTACTTGAAAGTATCATGAAGATTGGATGAAAAAATATATGTTGAGATTTCAGGAGACTCTAGCGTTTTGGAAGTTTGGCAACCCCTTCAATACGAGTGTTATTCGCCAGTCCCTGCTTTAGGCTACATCAAGAGGAAACAAACCTTAGAGATAGAACGTAGAACTAATGTATTGTGTCAAGTTTCAAGAAGCTAGCACAAACCGTGTTTGATTTAGAGTTCGAACGCATCTGTCAATATAGGAGAAAACAGAGTGAAACCTAAAAATTCAAACTGTTACTGCAAACGAATGCTTCAACCTAGGAGAACGAAACTTGGGCATCCAAGTTTGATTGGAGTACTGCTCATTACTTGAAAGTATCATGAAGGTCGGAAGCAAAAATTTATGTTGAGATTTCAGGAGACTCTAGTGTTTTGGCCGCCTAACCACGCCTTTCATTGAATGTGTCATTCACCAGTATCTGCTTAAGGCTACATCAAGAGGAAACAAACCTTAGAGATAGAACGTAGAACTACTGTATTGTGTCAAGTTTCAAGAAGCTAGCACAAACCGTGTTTGATTTAGAGTTCTAACTGCATCTGTCAATATAGGAGAAAACAGAGTGAAACCTAAAACTTCAAACTGTTACTGCAAACGAATGCATCAACGTAAAAAAACGAAAGTTGAGCATCCAAGTGGGATTGGTGTACTGATCATTACTTGAAAGTATCATGAAGATTGGATGAAAAAATATATGTTGAGATTTCAGGAGACTAGTGTTTTGGAAGTTTGGCAACTCCTTTCATTATACGTGTTATTCGCCAGTCCCTGCTTTAGGCTACATCAAGAGGAAACAAACCTTAGAGATAGAACGTAGAACTAATGTATTGTGTCAAGTTTCAAGAAGCTAGCACAAACCGTGTTGGATATAGTTCGAACTGCATCTGTCAATATAGGAGAAAACAGAGTGAAACCTAAAAATTCAAACTGTTACTGCAAACGAATGCTTCAACGTAAAAGAATGAAACTTGAGCATGCAAGTGGGATTGGTGTACTGATCATTACTTGAAAGTATCATGAAGATTGGATGAAAAAATATATGTTGAGATTTCAGGAGACTCTAGTGTTTTGGAAGTTTGGCAACCCCTTCAATACGAGTGTTATTCGCCAGTCCCTGCTTTAGGCTACATCAAGAGGAAACAAACCTTAGAGATAGAACGTAGAACTAATGTATTGTGTCAAGTTTCCAGAAGCTAGCACAAACCGTGTTTGATATAGTTCGAACTGCATCTGTCAATATAGGAGAAAACAGAGTGAAACCTAAAAATTCAAACTGTTACTGCAAACGAATGCTTCAACCTAGGAGAACGAAACTTGGGCATGCAAGTTTGATTGGTGTACTGCTCATTACTTGAAAGTATCATGAAGGTCGGAAGCAAATATTTATGTTGAGATTTCAGGAGACTCTAGTGTTTTGGCAGCCTAACAACGCCTTTCATTGAATGTGTCATTCACCAGTATCTGCTTAAGGCTACATCAAGAGGAAACAAACCTTAGAAATAGAACGTAGAACTACTGTATTGTGTCAAGTTTCAAGAAGCTAGCACAAACCGTGTTTGATTTAGAGTTCTAACTGCATCTGTCAATATAGGAGAAAACAGAGTGAAACCTAAAACTTCAAACTGTTACTGCAAACGAACGCTTCAACGTAAAAGAACGAAACTTGAGCATCCAAGTGGGATTGGTGTACTGATCATTACTTGAAAGTATCATGAAGATTGGATGAAAAAATATATGTTGAGATTTCAGGATACTAGTGTTTTGGAAGTTTGGCACCTCCTTTCATTATACGTGTTATTCGCCAGTCCCTGCTTTAGGCTACATCAAGAGGAAACAAACCTTAGAGATAGAACGTAGAACTAATGTATTGTGTCAAGTTTCAAGAAGCTAGCACAAACCGTGTTTGATTTAGAGTTCGAACGCATCTGTCAATATAGGAGAAAACAGAGTGAAACCTAAAAATTCAAACTGTTACTGCAAAAGAATGCTTCAACCTAGGAGAACGAAACTTGGGCATCCAAGTTTGATTGGAGTACTGCTCATTACTTGAAAGTATCATGAAGGTCGGAAGCAAAAATTTATGTTGAGATTTCAGGAGACTCTAGTGTTTTGGCCGCCTAACCACGCCTTTCATTGAATGTGTCATTCACCAGTATCTGCTTAAGGCTACATCAAGAGGAAACAAACCTTAGAGATAGAACGTAGAACTACTGTATTGTGTCAAGTTTCAAGAAGCTAGCACAAACCGTGTTTGATTTAGAGTTCTAACTGCATCTGTCAATATAGGAGAAAACAGAGTGAAACCTAAAACTTCAAACTGTTACTGCAAACGAATGCATCAACGTAAAAAAAACGAAAGTTGAGCATCCAAGTGGGATTGGTGTACTGATCATTACTTGAAAGTATCATGAAGATTGGATGAAAAAATATATGTTGAGATTTCAGGAGACTAGTGTTTTGGAAGTTTGGCAACTCCTTTCATTATACGTGTTATTCGCCAGTCCCTGCTTTAGGCTACATCAAGAGGAAACAAACCTTAGAGATAGAACGTAGAACTAATGTATTGTGTCAAGTTTCAAGAAGATAGCACAAACCGTGTTGGATATAGTTCGAACTGCATCTGTCAATATAGGAGAAAACAGAGTGAAACCTAAAAATTCAAACTGTTACTGCAAACGAATGCTTCAACGTAAAAGAATGAAACTTGAGCATGCAAGTGGGATTGGTGTACTGATCATTACTTGAAAGTATCATGAAGATTGGATGAAAAAATATATGTTGAGATTTCAGGAGACTCTAGTGTTTTGGAAGTTTGGCAACCCCTTCAATACGAGTGTTATTCGCCAGTCCCTGCTTTAGGCTACATCAAGAGGAAACAAACCTTAGAGATAGAACGTAGAACTAATGTATTGTGTCAAGTTTCCAGAAGCTAGCACAAACCGTGTTTGATATAGTTCTAACTGCATCTGTCAATATAGGAGAAAACAGAGTGAAACCTAAAAATTCAAACTGTTACTGCAAACGAATGCTTCAACCTAGGAGAACGAAACTTGGGCATGCAAGTTTGATTGGTGTACTGCTCATTACTTGAAAGTATCATGAAGGTCGGAAGCAAATATTTATGTTGAGATTTCAGGAGACTCTAGTGTTTTGGCAGCCTAACAACGCCTTTCATTGAATGTGTCATTCACCAGTATCTGCTTAAGGCTACATCAAGAGGAAACAAACCTTAGAAATAGAACGTAGAACTACTGTATTGTGTCAAGTTTCAAGAAGCTAGCACAAACCGTGTTTGATTTAGAGTTCTAACTGCATCTGTCAATATAGGAGAAAACAGAGTGAAACCTAAAACTTCAAACTGTTACTGCAAACGAACGCTTCAACGTAAAAGAATGAAACTTGAGCATGCAAGTGGGATTGGTGTACTGATCATTACTTGAAAGTATCATGAAGATTGGATGAAAAAATATATGTTGAGATTTCAGGAGACTCTAGCGTTTTGGAAGTTTGGCAACCCCTTCAATACGAGTGTTATTCGCCAGTCCCTGCTTTAGGCTACATCAAGAGGAAACAAACCTTAGAGATAGAACGTAGAACTAATGTATTGTGTCAAGTTTCAAGAAGCTAGCACAAACCGTGTTTGATTTAGAGTTCGAACGCATCTGTCAATATAGGAGAAAACAGAGTGAAACCTAAAAATTCAAACTGTTACTGCAAACGAATGCTTCAACCTAGGAGAACGAAACTTGGGCATCCAAGTTTGATTGGAGTACTGCTCATTACTTGAAAGTATCATGAAGGTCGGAAGCAAAAATTTATGTTGAGATTTCAGGAGACTCTAGTGTTTTGGCCGCCTAACCACGCCTTTCATTGAATGTGTCATTCACCAGTATCTGCTTAAGGCTACATCAAGAGGAAACAAACCTTAGAGATAGAACGTAGAACTACTGTATTGTGTCAAGTTTCAAGAAGCTAGCACAAACCGTGTTTGATTTAGAGTTCTAACTGCATCTGTCAATATAGGAGAAAACAGAGTGAAACCTAAAACTTCAAACTGTTACTGCAAACGAATGCATCAACGTAAAAAAACGAAAGTTGAGCATCCAAGTGGGATTGGTGTACTGATCATTACTTGAAAGTATCATGAAGATTGGATGAAAAAATATATGTTGAGATTTCAGGAGACTAGTGTTTTGGAAGTTTGGCAACTCCTTTCATTATACGTGTTATTCGCCAGTCCCTGCTTTAGGCTACATCAAGAGGAAACAAACCTTAGAGATAGAACGTAGAACTAATGTATTGTGTCAAGTTTCAAGAAGCTAGCACAAACCGTGTTGGATATAGTTCGAACTGCATCTGTCAATATAGGAGAAAACAGAGTGAAACCTAAAAATTCAAACTGTTACTGCAAACGAATGCTTCAACGTAAAAGAATGAAACTTGAGCATGCAAGTGGGATTGGTGTACTGATCATTACTTGAAAGTATCATGAAGATTGGATGAAAAAATATATGTTGAGATTTCAGGAGACTCTAGCGTTTTGGAAGTTTGGCAACCCCTTCAATACGAGTGTTATTCGCCAGTCCCTGCTTTAGGCTACATCAAGAGGAAACAAACCTTAGAGATAGAACGTAGAACTAATGTATTGTGTCAAGTTTCCAGAAGCTAGCACAAACCGTGTTTGATTTAGAGTTCGAACTGCATCTGTCAATATAGGAGAAAACAGAGTGAAACCTAAAAATTCAAACTGTTACTGCAAACGAATGCTTCAACCTAGGAGAACGAAACTTGGGCATGCAAGTTTGATTGGTGTACTGCTCATTACTTGAAAGTATCATGAAGGTCGGAAGCAAATATTTATGTTGAGATTTCAGGAGACTCTAGTGTTTTGGCAGCCTAACAACGCCTTTCATTGAATGTGTCATTCACCAGTATCTGCTTAAGGCTACATCAAGAGGAAACAAACCTTAGAAATAGAACGTAGAACTACTGTATTGTGTCAAGTTTCAAGAAGCTAGCACAAACCGTGTTTGATTTAGAGTTCTAACTGCATCTGTCAATATAGGAGAAAACAGAGTGAAACCTAAAACTTCAAACTGTTACTGCAAACGAATGCTTCAACGTAAAAGAATGAAACTTGAGCATGCAAGTGGGATTGGTGTACTGATCATTACTTGAAAGTATCATGAAGATTGGATGAAAAAATATATGTTGAGATTTCAGGAGACTCTAGTGTTTTGGAAGTTTGGCAACCCCTTCAATACGAGTGTTATTCGCCAGTCCCTGCTTTAGGCTACATCAAGAGGAAACAAACCTTAGAGATAGAACGTAGAACTAATGTATTGTGTCAAGTTTCCAGAAGCTAGCACAAACCGTGTTTGATATAGTTCGAACTGCATCTGTCAATATAGGAGAAAACAGAGTGAAACCTAAAAATTCAAACTGTTACTGCAAACGAATGCTTCAACCTAGGAGAACGAAACTTGGGCATGCAAGTTTGATTGGTGTACTGCTCATTACTTGAAAGTATCATGAAGGTCGGAAGCAAATATTTATGTTGAGATTTCAGGAGACTCTAGTGTTTTGGCAGCCTAACAACGCCTTTCATTGAATGTGTCATTCACCAGTATCTGCTTAAGGCTACATCAAGAGGAAACAAACCTTAGAGATAGAACGTAGAACTACTGTATTGTGTCAAGTTTCAAGAAGCTAGCACAAACCGTGTTTGATTTAGAGTTCTAACTGCATCTGTCAATATAGGAGAAAACAGAGTGAAACCTAAAACTTCAAACTGTTACTGCAAACGAATGCATCAACGTAAAAAAACGAAAGTTGAGCATCCAAGTGGGATTGGTGTACTGATCATTACTTGAAAGTATCATGAAGATTGGATGAAAAAATATATGTTGAGATTTCAGGAGACTAGTGTTTTGGAAGTTTGGCAACTCCTTTCATTATACGTGTTATTCGCCAGTCCCTGCTTTAGGCTACATCAAGAGGAAACAAACCTTAGAGATAGAACGTAGAACTAATGTATTGTGTCAAGTTTCAAGAAGATAGCACAAACCGTGTTGGATATAGTTCGAACTGCATCTGTCAATATAGGAGAAAACAGAGTGAAACCTAAAAATTCAAACTGTTACTGCAAACGAATGCTTCAACGTAAAAGAATGAAACTTGAGCATGCAAGTGGGATTGGTGTACTGATCATTACTTGAAAGTATCATGAAGATTGGATGAAAAAATATATGTTGAGATTTCAGGAGACTCTAGTGTTTTGGAAGTTTGGCAACCCCTTCAATACGAGTGTTATTCGCCAGTCCCTGCTTTAGGCTACATCAAGAGGAAACAAACCTTAGAGATAGAACGTAGAACTAATGTATTTGTCAAGTTTCCAGAAGCTAGCACAAACCGTGTTTGATATAGTTCGAACTGCATCTGTCAATATAGGAGAAAACAGAGTGAAACCTAAAAATTCAAACTGTTACTGCAAACGAATGCTTCAACCTAGGAGAACGAAACTTGGGCATGCAAGTTTGATTGGTGTACTGCTCATTACTTGAAAGTATCATGAAGGTCGGAAGCAAATATTTATGTTGAGATTTCAGGAGACTCTAGTGTTTTGGCAGCCTAACAATGCCTTTCATTGAATGTGTCATTCACCAGTATCTGCTTAAGGCTACATCAAGAGGAAACAAACCTTAGAAATAGAACGTAGAACTACTGTATTGTGTCAAGTTTCAAGAAGCTAGCACAAACCGTGTTTGATTTAGAGTTCTAACTGCATCTGTCAATATAGGAGAAAACAGAGTGAAACCTAAAACTTCAAACTGTTACTGCAAACGAATGCTTCAACGTAAAAGAATGAAACTTGAGCATGCAAGTGGGATTGGTGTACTGATCATTACTTGAAAGTATCATGAAGATTGGATGAAAAAATATATGTTGAGATTTCAGGAGACTCTAGCGTTTTGGAAGTTTGGCAACCCCTTCAATACGAGTGTTATTCGCCAGTCCCTGCTTTAGGCTACATCAAGAGGAAACAAACCTTAGAGATAAAACGTAGAACTAATGTATTGTGTCAAGTTTCAAGAAGCTAGCACAAACCGTGTTTGATTTAGAGTTCGAACGCATCTGTCAATATAGGAGAAAACAGAGTGAAACCTAAAAATTCAAACTGTTACTGCAAAAGAATGCTTCAACCTAGGAGAACGAAACTTGGGCATCCAAGTTTGATTGGAGTACTGCTCATTACTTGAAAGTATCATGAAGGTCGGAAGCAAAAATTTATGTTGAGATTTCAGGAGACTCTAGTGTTTTGGCCGCCTAACCACGCCTTTCATTGAATGTGTCATTCACCAGTATCTGCTTAAGGCTACATCAAGAGGAAACAAACCTTAGAGATAGAACGTAGAACTACTGTATTGTGTCATGTTTCAAGAAGCTAGCACAAACCGTGTTTGATTTAGAGTTCTAACTGCATCTGTCAATATAGGAGAAAACAGAGTGAAACCTAAAACTTCAAACTGTTACTGCAAACGAATGCATCAACGTAAAAAAAACGAAAGTTGAGCATCCAAGTGGGATTGGTGTACTGATCATTACTTGAAAGTATCATGAAGATTGGATGAAAAAATATATGTTGAGATTTCAGGAGACTAGTGTTTTGGAAGTTTGGCAACTCCTTTCATTATACGTGTTATTCGCCAGTCCCTGCTTTAGGCTACATCAAGAGGAAACAAACCTTAGAGATAGAACGTAGAACTAATGTATTGTGTCAAGTTTCAAGAAGCTAGCACAAACCGTGTTTGATTTAGAGTTCTAACTGCATCTGTCAATATAGGAGAAAACAGAGTGAAACCTAAAACTTCAAACTGTTACTGCAAACGAATGCTTCAACGTAAAAGAATGAAACTTGAGCATGCAAGTGGGATTGGTGTACTGATCATTACTTGAAAGTATCATGAAGATTGGATGAAAAAATATATGTTGAGATTTCAGGAGACTCTAGCGTTTTGGAAGTTTGGCAACCCCTTCAATACGAGTGTTATTCGCCAGTCCCTGCTTTAGGCTACATCAAGAGGAAACAAACCTTAGAGATAGAACGTAGAACTAATGTATTGTGTCAAGTTTCAAGAAGCTAGCACAAACCGTGTTTGATTTAGAGTTCGAACGCATCTGTCAATATAGGAGAAAACAGAGTGAAACCTAAAAATTCAAACTGTTACTGCAAACGAATGCTTCAACCTAGGAGAACGAAACTTGGGCATCCAAGTTTGATTGGAGTACTGCTCATTACTTGAAAGTATCATGAAGGTCGGAAGCAAAAATTTATGTTGAGATTTCAGGAGACTCTAGTGTTTTGGCCGCCTAACCACGCCTTTCATTGAATGTGTCATTCACCAGTATCTGCTTAAGGCTACATCAAGAGGAAACAAACCTTAGAGATAGAACGTAGAACTACTGTATTGTGTCAAGTTTCAAGAAGCTAGCACAAACCGTGTTTGATTTAGAGTTCTAACTGCATCTGTCAATATAGGAGAAAACAGAGTGAAACCTAAAACTTCAAACTGTTACTGCAAACGAATGCATCAACGTAAAAAAACGAAAGTTGAGCATCCAAGTGGGATTGGTGTACTGATCATTACTTGAAAGTATCATGAAGATTGGATGAAAAAATATATGTTGAGATTTCAGGAGACTAGTGTTTTGGAAGTTTGGCAACTCCTTTCATTATACGTGTTATTCGCCAGTCCCTGCTTTAGGCTACATCAAGAGGAAACAAACCTTAGAGATAGAACGTAGAACTAATGTATTGTGTCAAGTTTCAAGAAGATAGCACAAACCGTGTTGGATATAGTTCGAACTGCATCTGTCAATATAGGAGAAAACAGAGTGAAACCTAAAAATTCAAACTGTTACTGCAAACGAATGCTTCAACGTAAAAGAATGAAACTTGAGCATGCAAGTGGGATTGGTGTACTGATCATTACTTGAAAGTATCATGAAGATTGGATGAAAAAATATATGTTGAGATTTCAGGAGACTCTAGTGTTTTGGAAGTTTGGCAACCCCTTCAATACGAGTGTTATTCGCCAGTCCCTGCTTTAGGCTACATCAAGAGGAAACAAACCTTAGAGATAGAACGTAGAACTAATGTATTGTGTCAAGTTTCCAGAAGCTAGCACAAACCGTGTTTGATATAGTTCGAACTGCATCTGTCAATATAGGAGAAAACAGAGTGAAACCTAAAAATTCAAACTGTTACTGCAAACGAATGCTTCAACCTAGGAGAACGAAACTTGGGCATGCAAGTTTGATTGGTGTACTGCTCATTACTTGAAAGTATCATGAAGGTCGGAAGCAAATATTTATGTTGAGATTTCAGGAGACTCTAGTGTTTTGGCAGCCTAACAACGCCTTTCATTGAATGTGTCATTCACCAGTATCTGCTTAAGGCTACATCAAGAGGAAACAAACCTTAGAAATAGAACGTAGAACTACTGTATTGTGTCAAGTTTCAAGAAGCTAGCACAAACCGTGTTTGATTTAGAGTTCTAACTGCATCTGTCAATATAGGAGAAAACAGAGTGAAACCTAAAACTTCAAACTGTTACTGCAAACGAATGCTTCAACGTAAAAGAATGAAACTTGAGCATGCAAGTGGGATTGGTGTACTGATCATTACTTGAAAGTATCATGAAGATTGGATGAAAAAATATATGTTGAGATTTCAGGAGACTCTAGCGTTTTGGAAGTTTGGCAACCCCTTCAATACGAGTGTTATTCGCCAGTCCCTGCTTTAGGCTACATCAAGAGGAAACAAACCTTAGAGATAGAACGTAGAACTAATGTATTGTGTCAAGTTTCAAGAAGCTAGCACAAACCGTGTTTGATTTAGAGTTCGAACGCATCTGTCAATATAGGAGAAAACAGAGTGAAACCTAAAAATTCAAACTGTTACTGCAAACGAATGCTTCAACCTAGGAGAACGAAACTTGGGCATCCAAGTTTGATTGGAGTACTGCTCATTACTTGAAAGTATCATGAAGGTCGGAAGCAAAAATTTATGTTGAGATTTCAGGAGACTCTAGTGTTTTGGCCGCCTAACCACGCCTTTCATTGAATGTGTCATTCACCAGTATCTGCTTAAGGCTACATCAAGAGGAAACAAACCTTAGAGATAGAACGTAGAACTACTGTATTGTGTCAAGTTTCAAGAAGCTAGCACAAACCGTGTTTGATTTAGAGTTCTAACTGCATCTGTCAATATAGGAGAAAACAGAGTGAAACCTAAAACTTCAAACTGTTACTGCAAACGAATGCATCAACGTAAAAAAACGAAAGTTGAGCATCCAAGTGGGATTGGTGTACTGATCATTACTTGAAAGTATCATGAAGATTGGATGAAAAAATATATGTTGAGATTTCAGGAGACTAGTGTTTTGGAAGTTTGGCAACTCCTTTCATTATACGTGTTATTCGCCAGTCCCTGCTTTAGGCTACATCAAGAGGAAACAAACCTTAGAGATAGAACGTAGAACTAATGTATTGTGTCAAGTTTCAAGAAGCTAGCACAAACCGTGTTGGATATAGTTCGAACTGCATCTGTCAATATAGGAGAAAACAGAGTGAAACCTAAAAATTCAAACTGTTACTGCAAACGAATGCTTCAACGTAAAAGAATGAAACTTGAGCATGCAAGTGGGATTGGTGTACTGATCATTACTTGAAAGTATCATGAAGATTGGATGAAAAAATATATGTTGAGATTTCAGGAGACTCTAGTGTTTTGGAAGTTTGGCAACCCCTTCAATACGAGTGTTATTCGCCAGTCCCTGCTTTAGGCTACATCAAGAGGAAACAAACCTTAGAGATAGAACGTAGAACTAATGTATTGTGTCAAGTTTCCAGAAGCTAGCACAAACCGTGTTTGATATAGTTCGAACTGCATCTGTCAATATAGGAGAAAACAGAGTGAAACCTAAAAATTCAAACTGTTACTGCAAACGAATGCTTCAACCTAGGAGAACGAAACTTGGGCATGCAAGTTTGATTGGTGTACTGCTCATTACTTGAAAGTATCATGAAGGTCGGAAGCAAATATTTATGTTGAGATTTCAGGAGACTCTAGTGTTTTGGCAGCCTAACAACGCCTTTCATTGAATGTGTCATTCACCAGTATCTGCTTAAGGCTACATCAAGAGGAAACAAACCTTAGAAATAGAACGTAGAACTACTGTATTGTGTCAAGTTTCAAGAAGCTAGCACAAACCGTGTTTGATTTAGAGTTCTAACTGCATCTGTCAATATAGGAGAAAACAGAGTGAAACCTAAAACTTCAAACTGTTACTGCAAACGAACGCTTCAACGTAAAAGAACGAAACTTGAGCATCCAAGTGGGATTGGTGTACTGATCATTACTTGAAAGTATCATGAAGATTGGATGAAAAAATATATGTTGAGATTTCAGGATACTAGTGTTTTGGAAGTTTGGCACCTCCTTTCATTATACGTGTTATTCGCCAGTCCCTGCTTTAGGCTACATCAAGAGGAAACAAACCTTAGAGATAGAACGTAGAACTAATGTATTGTGTCAAGTTTCAAGAAGCTAGCACAAACCGTGTTTGATTTAGAGTTCGAACGCATCTGTCAATATAGGAGAAAACAGAGTGAAACCTAAAAATTCAAACTGTTACTGCAAAAGAATGCTTCAACCTAGGAGAACGAAACTTGGGCATCCAAGTTTGATTGGAGTACTGCTCATTACTTGAAAGTATCATGAAGGTCGGAAGCAAAAATTTATGTTGAGATTTCAGGAGACTCTAGTGTTTTGGCCGCCTAACCACGCCTTTCATTGAATGTGTCATTCACCAGTATCTGCTTAAGGCTACATCAAGAGGAAACAAACCTTAGAGATAGAACGTAGAACTACTGTATTGTGTCAAGTTTCAAGAAGCTAGCACAAACCGTGTTTGATTTAGAGTTCTAACTGCATCTGTCAATATAGGAGAAAACAGAGTGAAACCTAAAACTTCAAACTGTTACTGCAAACGAATGCATCAACGTAAAAAAAACGAAAGTTGAGCATCCAAGTGGGATTGGTGTACTGATCATTACTTGAAAGTATCATGAAGATTGGATGAAAAAATATATGTTGAGATTTCAGGAGACTAGTGTTTTGGAAGTTTGGCAACTCCTTTCATTATACGTGTTATTCGCCAGTCCCTGCTTTAGGCTACATCAAGAGGAAACAAACCTTAGAGATAGAACGTAGAACTAATGTATTGTGTCAAGTTTCAAGAAGATAGCACAAACCGTGTTGGATATAGTTCGAACTGCATCTGTCAATATAGGAGAAAACAGAGTGAAACCTAAAAATTCAAACTGTTACTGCAAACGAATGCTTCAACGTAAAAGAATGAAACTTGAGCATGCAAGTGGGATTGGTGTACTGATCATTACTTGAAAGTATCATGAAGATTGGATGAAAAAATATATGTTGAGATTTCAGGAGACTCTAGTGTTTTGGAAGTTTGGCAACCCCTTCAATACGAGTGTTATTCGCCAGTCCCTGCTTTAGGCTACATCAAGAGGAAACAAACCTTAGAGATAGAACGTAGAACTAATGTATTGTGTCAAGTTTCCAGAAGCTAGCACAAACCGTGTTTGATATAGTTCTAACTGCATCTGTCAATATAGGAGAAAACAGAGTGAAACCTAAAAATTCAAACTGTTACTGCAAACGAATGCTTCAACCTAGGAGAACGAAACTTGGGCATGCAAGTTTGATTGGTGTACTGCTCATTACTTGAAAGTATCATGAAGGTCGGAAGCAAATATTTATGTTGAGATTTCAGGAGACTCTAGTGTTTTGGCAGCCTAACAACGCCTTTCATTGAATGTGTCATTCACCAGTATCTGCTTAAGGCTACATCAAGAGGAAACAAACCTTAGAAATAGAACGTAGAACTACTGTATTGTGTCAAGTTTCAAGAAGCTAGCACAAACCGTGTTTGATTTAGAGTTCTAACTGCATCTGTCAATATAGGAGAAAACAGAGTGAAACCTAAAACTTCAAACTGTTACTGCAAACGAACGCTTCAACGTAAAAGAATGAAACTTGAGCATGCAAGTGGGATTGGTGTACTGATCATTACTTGAAAGTATCATGAAGATTGGATGAAAAAATATATGTTGAGATTTCAGGAGACTCTAGCGTTTTGGAAGTTTGGCAACCCCTTCAATACGAGTGTTATTCGCCAGTCCCTGCTTTAGGCTACATCAAGAGGAAACAAACCTTAGAGATAGAACGTAGAACTAATGTATTGTGTCAAGTTTCAAGAAGCTAGCACAAACCGTGTTTGATTTAGAGTTCGAACGCATCTGTCAATATAGGAGAAAACAGAGTGAAACCTAAAAATTCAAACTGTTACTGCAAACGAATGCTTCAACCTAGGAGAACGAAACTTGGGCATCCAAGTTTGATTGGAGTACTGCTCATTACTTGAAAGTATCATGAAGGTCGGAAGCAAAAATTTATGTTGAGATTTCAGGAGACTCTAGTGTTTTGGCCGCCTAACCACGCCTTTCATTGAATGTGTCATTCACCAGTATCTGCTTAAGGCTACATCAAGAGGAAACAAACCTTAGAGATAGAACGTAGAACTACTGTATTGTGTCAAGTTTCAAGAAGCTAGCACAAACCGTGTTTGATTTAGAGTTCTAACTGCATCTGTCAATATAGGAGAAAACAGAGTGAAACCTAAAACTTCAAACTGTTACTGCAAACGAATGCATCAACGTAAAAAAACGAAAGTTGAGCATCCAAGTGGGATTGGTGTACTGATCATTACTTGAAAGTATCATGAAGATTGGATGAAAAAATATATGTTGAGATTTCAGGAGACTAGTGTTTTGGAAGTTTGGCAACTCCTTTCATTATACGTGTTATTCGCCAGTCCCTGCTTTAGGCTACATCAAGAGGAAACAAACCTTAGAGATAGAACGTAGAACTAATGTATTGTGTCAAGTTTCAAGAAGCTAGCACAAACCGTGTTGGATATAGTTCGAACTGCATCTGTCAATATAGGAGAAAACAGAGTGAAACCTAAAAATTCAAACTGTTACTGCAAACGAATGCTTCAACGTAAAAGAATGAAACTTGAGCATGCAAGTGGGATTGGTGTACTGATCATTACTTGAAAGTATCATGAAGATTGGATGAAAAAATATATGTTGAGATTTCAGGAGACTCTAGCGTTTTGGAAGTTTGGCAACCCCTTCAATACGAGTGTTATTCGCCAGTCCCTGCTTTAGGCTACATCAAGAGGAAACAAACCTTAGAGATAGAACGTAGAACTAATGTATTGTGTCAAGTTTCCAGAAGCTAGCACAAACCGTGTTTGATTTAGAGTTCGAACTGCATCTGTCAATATAGGAGAAAACAGAGTGAAACCTAAAAATTCAAACTGTTACTGCAAACGAATGCTTCAACCTAGGAGAACGAAACTTGGGCATGCAAGTTTGATTGGTGTACTGCTCATTACTTGAAAGTATCATGAAGGTCGGAAGCAAATATTTATGTTGAGATTTCAGGAGACTCTAGTGTTTTGGCAGCCTAACAACGCCTTTCATTGAATGTGTCATTCACCAGTATCTGCTTAAGGCTACATCAAGAGGAAACAAACCTTAGAAATAGAACGTAGAACTACTGTATTGTGTCAAGTTTCAAGAAGCTAGCACAAACCGTGTTTGATTTAGAGTTCTAACTGCATCTGTCAATATAGGAGAAAACAGAGTGAAACCTAAAACTTCAAACTGTTACTGCAAACGAATGCTTCAACGTAAAAGAATGAAACTTGAGCATGCAAGTGGGATTGGTGTACTGATCATTACTTGAAAGTATCATGAAGATTGGATGAAAAAATATATGTTGAGATTTCAGGAGACTCTAGTGTTTTGGAAGTTTGGCAACCCCTTCAATACGAGTGTTATTCGCCAGTCCCTGCTTTAGGCTACATCAAGAGGAAACAAACCTTAGAGATAGAACGTAGAACTAATGTATTGTGTCAAGTTTCCAGAAGCTAGCACAAACCGTGTTTGATATAGTTCGAACTGCATCTGTCAATATAGGAGAAAACAGAGTGAAACCTAAAAATTCAAACTGTTACTGCAAACGAATGCTTCAACCTAGGAGAACGAAACTTGGGCATGCAAGTTTGATTGGTGTACTGCTCATTACTTGAAAGTATCATGAAGGTCGGAAGCAAATATTTATGTTGAGATTTCAGGAGACTCTAGTGTTTTGGCAGCCTAACAACGCCTTTCATTGAATGTGTCATTCACCAGTATCTGCTTAAGGCTACATCAAGAGGAAACAAACCTTAGAAATAGAACGTAGAACTACTGTATTGTGTCAAGTTTCAAGAAGCTAGCACAAACCGTGTTTGATTTAGAGTTCTAACTGCATCTGTCAATATAGGAGAAAACAGAGTGAAACCTAAAACTTCAAACTGTTACTGCAAACGAACGCTTCAACGTAAAAGAACGAAACTTGAGCATCCAAGTGGGATTGGTGTACTGATCATTACTTGAAAGTATCATGAAGATTGGATGAAAAAATATATGTTGAGATTTCAGGATACTAGTGTTTTGGAAGTTTGGCACCTCTTTTCATTATACGTGTTATTCGCCAGTCCCTGCTTTAGGCTACATCAAGAGGAAACAAACCTTAGAGATAGAACGTAGAACTAATGTATTGTGTCAAGTTTCAAGAAGCTAGCACAAACCGTGTTTGATTTAGAGTTCGAACGCATCTGTCAATATAGGAGAAAACAGAGTGAAACCTAAAAATTCAAACTGTTACTGCAAACGAATGCTTCAACCTAGGAGAACGAAACTTGGGCATCCAAGTTTGATTGGAGTACTGCTCATTACTTGAAAGTATCATGAAGGTCGGAAGCAAAAATTTATGTTGAGATTTCAGGAGACTCTAGTGTTTTGGCCGCCTAACCACGCCTTTCATTGAATGTGTCATTCACCAGTATCTGCTTAAGGCTACATCAAGAGGAAACAAACCTTAGAGATAGAACGTAGAACTACTGTATTGTGTCAAGTTTCAAGAAGCTAGCACAAACCGTGTTTGATTTAGAGTTCTAACTGCATCTGTCAATATAGGAGAAAACAGAGTGAAACCTAAAACTTCAAACTGTTACTGCAAACGAATGCATCAACGTAAAAAAACGAAAGTTGAGCATCCAAGTGGGATTGGTGTACTGATCATTACTTGAAAGTATCATGAAGATTGGATGAAAAAATATATGTTGAGATTTCAGGAGACTAGTGTTTTGGAAGTTTGGCAACTCCTTTCATTATACGTGTTATTCGCCAGTCCCTGCTTTAGGCTACATCAAGAGGAAACAAACCTTAGAGATAGAACGTAGAACTAATGTATTGTGTCAAGTTTCAAGAAGCTAGCACAAACCGTGTTGGATATAGTTCGAACTGCATCTGTCAATATAGGAGAAAACAGAGTGAAACCTAAAAATTCAAACTGTTACTGCAAACGAATGCTTCAACGTAAAAGAATGAAACTTGAGCATGCAAGTGGGATTGGTGTACTGATCATTACTTGAAAGTATCATGAAGATTGGATGAAAAAATATATGTTGAGATTTCAGGAGACTCTAGTGTTTTGGAAGTTTGGCAACCCCTTCAATACGAGTGTTATTCGCCAGTCCCTGCTTTAGGCTACATCAAGAGGAAACAAACCTTAGAGATAGAACGTAGAACTAATGTATTGTGTCAAGTTTCCAGAAGCTAGCACAAACCGTGTTTGATATAGTTCGAACTGCATCTGTCAATATAGGAGAAAACAGAGTGAAACCTAAAAATTCAAACTGTTACTGCAAACGAATGCTTCAACCTAGGAGAACGAAACTTGGGCATGCAAGTTTGATTGGTGTACTGCTCATTACTTGAAAGTATCATGAAGGTCGGAAGCAAATATTTATGTTGAGATTTCAGGAGACTCTAGTGTTTTGGCAGCCTAACAACGCCTTTCATTGAATGTGTCATTCACCAGTATCTGCTTAAGGCTACATCAAGAGGAAACAAACCTTAGAAATAGAACGTAGAACTACTGTATTGTGTCAAGTTTCAAGAAGCTAGCACAAACCGTGTTTGATTTAGAGTTCTAACTGCATCTGTCAATATAGGAGAAAACAGAGTGAAACCTAAAACTTCAAACTGTTACTGCAAACGAACGCTTCAACGTAAAAGAACGAAACTTGAGCATCCAAGTGGGATTGGTGTACTGATCATTACTTGAAAGTATCATGAAGATTGGATGAAAAAATATATGTTGAGATTTCAGGATACTAGTGTTTTGGAAGTTTGGCACCTCCTTTCATTATACGTGTTATTCGCCAGTCCCTGCTTTAGGCTACATCAAGAGGAAACAAACCTTAGAGATAGAACGTAGAACTAATGTATTGTGTCAAGTTTCAAGAAGCTAGCACAAACCGTGTTGGATATAGTTCGAACTGCATCTGTCAATATAGGAGAAAACAGAGTGAAACCTAAAAATTCAAACTGTTACTGCAAACGAATGCTTCAACGTAAAAGAATGAAACTTGAGCATGCAAGTGGGATTGGTGTACTGATCATTACTTGAAAGTATCATGAAGATTGGATGAAAAAATATATGTTGAGATTTCAGGAGACTCTAGCATTTTGGAAGTTTGGCAACCCCTTCAATATGAGTGTTATTCGCCAGTCCCTGCTTTAGGCTACATCAAGAGGAAACAAACCTTAGAGATAGAACGTAGAACTAATGTATTGTGTCAAGTTTCAAGAAGCTAGCACAAACCGTGTTTGATTTAGAGTTCGAACGCATCTGTCAATATAGGAGAAAACAGAGTGAAACCTAAAAATTCAAACTGTTACTGCAAACGATTGCTTCAACCTAGGAGAACGAAACTTGGGCATCCAAGTTTGATTGGTGTACTGCTCATTACTTGAAAGTATCATGAAGGTCGGAAGCAAATATTTATGTTGAGATTTCAGGAGACTCTAGTGTTTTGGCAGCCTAACAACGCCTTTCATTGAATGTGTCATTCACCAGTATCTGCTTAAGGCTACATCAAGAGGAAACAAACCTTAGAAATAGAACGTAGAACTACTGTATTGTGTCAAGTTTCAAGAAGCTAGCACAAACCGTGTTTGATTTAGAGTTCTAACTGCATCTGTCAATATAGGAGAAAACAGAGTGAAACCTAAAAATTCAAACTGTTACTGCAAACGAATGCTTCAACGTAAAAGAATGAAACTTGAGCATGCAAGTGGGATTGGTGTACTGATCATTACTTGAAAGTATCATGAAGATTGGATGAAAAAATATATGTTGAGATTTCAGGAGACTCTAGTGTTTTGGAAGTTTGGCAACCCCTTCAATACGAGTGTTATTCGCCAGTCCCTGCTTTAGGCTACATCAAGAGGAAACAAACCTTAGAGATAGAACGTAGAACTAATGTATTGTGTCAAGTTTCCAGAAGCTAGCACAAACCGTGTTTGATATAGTTCGAACTGCATCTGTCAATATAGGAGAAAACAGAGTGAAACCTAAAAATTCAAACTGTTACTGCAAACGAATGCTTCAACCTAGGAGAACGAAACTTGGGCATGCAAGTTTGATTGGTGTACTGCTCATTACTTGAAAGTATCATGAAGGTCGGAAGCAAATATTTATGTTGAGATTTCAGGAGACTCTAGTGTTTTGGCAGCCTAACAACGCCTTTCATTGAATGTGTCATTCACCAGTATCTGCTTAAGGCTACATCAAGAGGAAACAAACCTTAGAAATAGAACGTAGAACTACTGTATTGTGTCAAGTTTCAAGAAGCTAGCACAAACCGTGTTTGATTTAGAGTTCTAACTGCATCTGTCAATATAGGAGAAAACAGAGTGAAACCTAAAACTTCAAACTGTTACTGCAAACGAATGCTTCAACGTAAAAGAATGAAACTTGAGCATGCAAGTGGGATTGGTGTACTGATCATTACTTGAAAGTATCATGAAGATTGGATGAAAAAATATATGTTGAGATTTCAGGAGACTCTAGCGTTTTGGAAGTTTGGCAACCCCTTCAATACGAGTGTTATTCGCCAGTCCCTGCTTTAGGCTACATCAAGAGGAAACAAACCTTAGAGATAGAACGTAGAACTAATGTATTGTGTCAAGTTTCAAGAAGCTAGCACAAACCGTGTTTGATTTAGAGTTCGAACGCATCTGTCAATATAGGAGAAAACAGAGTGAAACCTAAAAATTCAAACTGTTACTGCAAACGAATGCTTCAACCTAGGAGAACGAAACTTGGGCATCCAAGTTTGATTGGAGTACTGCTCATTACTTGAAAGTATCATGAAGGTCGGAAGCAAAAATTTATGTTGAGATTTCAGGAGACTCTAGTGTTTTGGCCGCCTAACCACGCCTTTCATTGAATGTGTCATTCACCAGTATCTGCTTAAGGCTACATCAAGAGGAAACAAACCTTAGAGATAGAACGTAGAACTACTGTATTGTGTCAAGTTTCAAGAAGCTAGCACAAACCGTGTTTGATTTAGAGTTCTAACTGCATCTGTCAATATAGGAGAAAACAGAGTGAAACCTAAAACTTCAAACTGTTACTGCAAACGAATGCATCAACGTAAAAAAACGAAAGTTGAGCATCCAAGTGGGATTGGTGTACTGATCATTACTTGAAAGTATCATGAAGATTGGATGAAAAAATATATGTTGAGATTTCAGGAGACTAGTGTTTTGGAAGTTTGGCAACTCCTTTCATTATACGTGTTATTCGCCAGTCCCTGCTTTAGGCTACATCAAGAGGAAACAAACCTTAGAGATAGAACGTAGAACTAATGTATTGTGTCAAGTTTCAAGAAGCTAGCACAAACCGTGTTGGATATAGTTCGAACTGCATCTGTCAATATAGGAGAAAACAGAGTGAAACCTAAAAATTCAAACTGTTACTGCAAACGAATGCTTCAACGTAAAAGAATGAAACTTGAGCATGCAAGTGGGATTGGTGTACTGATCATTACTTGAAAGTATCATGAAGATTGGATGAAAAAATATATGTTGAGATTTCAGGAGACTCTAGCATTTTGGAAGTTTGGCAACCCCTTCAATATGAGTGTTATTCGCCAGTCCCTGCTTTAGGCTACATCAAGAGGAAACAAACCTTAGAGATAGAACGTAGAACTAATGTATTGTGTCAAGTTTCAAGAAGCTAGCACAAACCGTGTTTGATTTAGAGTTCGAACGCATCTGTCAATATAGGAGAAAACAGAGTGAAACCTAAAAATTCAAACTGTTACTGCAAACGATTGCTTCAACCTAGGAGAACGAAACTTGGGCATCCAAGTTTGATTGGTGTACTGCTCATTACTTGAAAGTATCATGAAGGTCGGAAGCAAATATTTATGTTGAGATTTCAGGAGACTCTAGTGTTTTGGCAGCCTAACAACGCCTTTCATTGAATGTGTCATTCACCAGTATCTGCTTAAGGCTACATCAAGAGGAAACAAACCTTAGAAATAGAACGTAGAACTACTGTATTGTGTCAAGTTTCAAGAAGCTAGCACAAACCGTGTTTGATTTAGAGTTCTAACTGCATCTGTCAATATAGGAGAAAACAGAGTGAAACCTAAAAATTCAAACTGTTACTGCAAACGAATGCTTCAACGTAAAAGAATGAAACTTGAGCATGCAAGTGGGATTGGTGTACTGATCATTACTTGAAAGTATCATGAAGATTGGATGAAAAAATATATGTTGAGATTTCAGGAGACTCTAGTGTTTTGGAAGTTTGGCAACCCCTTCAATACGAGTGTTATTCGCCAGTCCCTGCTTTAGGCTACATCAAGAGGAAACAAACCTTAGAGATAGAACGTAGAACTAATGTATTGTGTCAAGTTTCCAGAAGCTAGCACAAACCGTGTTTGATATAGTTCGAACTGCATCTGTCAATATAGGAGAAAACAGAGTGAAACCTAAAAATTCAAACTGTTACTGCAAACGAATGCTTCAACCTAGGAGAACGAAACTTGGGCATGCAAGTTTGATTGGTGTACTGCTCATTACTTGAAAGTATCATGAAGGTCGGAAGCAAATATTTATGTTGAGATTTCAGGAGACTCTAGTGTTTTGGCAGCCTAACAACGCCTTTCATTGAATGTGTCATTCACCAGTATCTGCTTAAGGCTACATCAAGAGGAAACAAACCTTAGAAATAGAACGTAGAACTACTGTATTGTGTCAAGTTTCAAGAAGCTAGCACAAACCGTGTTTGATTTAGAGTTCTAACTGCATCTGTCAATATAGGAGAAAACAGAGTGAAACCTAAAACTTCAAACTGTTACTGCAAACGAATGCTTCAACGTAAAAGAATGAAACTTGAGCATGCAAGTGGGATTGGTGTACTGATCATTACTTGAAAGTATCATGAAGATTGGATGAAAAAATATATGTTGAGATTTCAGGAGACTCTAGCGTTTTGGAAGTTTGGCAACCCCTTCAATACGAGTGTTATTCGCCAGTCCCTGCTTTAGGCTACATCAAGAGGAAACAAACCTTAGAGATAGAACGTAGAACTAATGTATTGTGTCAAGTTTCAAGAAGCTAGCACAAACCGTGTTTGATTTAGAGTTCGAACGCATCTGTCAATATAGGAGAAAACAGAGTGAAACCTAAAAATTCAAACTGTTACTGCAAACGAATGCTTCAACCTAGGAGAACGAAACTTGGGCATCCAAGTTTGATTGGAGTACTGCTCATTACTTGAAAGTATCATGAAGGTCGGAAGCAAAAATTTATGTTGAGATTTCAGGAGACTCTAGTGTTTTGGCCGCCTAACCACGCCTTTCATTGAATGTGTCATTCACCAGTATCTGCTTAAGGCTACATCAAGAGGAAACAAACCTTAGAGATAGAACGTAGAACTACTGTATTGTGTCAAGTTTCAAGAAGCTAGCACAAACCGTGTTTGATTTAGAGTTCTAACTGCATCTGTCAATATAGGAGAAAACAGAGTGAAACCTAAAACTTCAAACTGTTACTGCAAACGAATGCATCAACGTAAAAAAACGAAAGTTGAGCATCCAAGTGGGATTGGTGTACTGATCATTACTTGAAAGTATCATGAAGATTGGATGAAAAAATATATGTTGAGATTTCAGGAGACTAGTGTTTTGGAAGTTTGGCAACTCCTTTCATTATACGTGTTATTCGCCAGTCCCTGCTTTAGGCTACATCAAGAGGAAACAAACCTTAGAGATAGAACGTAGAACTAATGTATTGTGTCAAGTTTCAAGAAGCTAGCACAAACCGTGTTGGATATAGTTCGAACTGCATCTGTCAATATAGGAGAAAACAGAGTGAAACCTAAAAATTCAAACTGTTACTGCAAACGAATGCTTCAACGTAAAAGAATGAAACTTGAGCATGCAAGTGGGATTGGTGTACTGATCATTACTTGAAAGTATCATGAAGATTGGATGAAAAAATATATGTTGAGATTTCAGGAGACTCTAGTGTTTTGGAAGTTTGGCAACCCCTTCAATACGAGTGTTATTCGCCAGTCCCTGCTTTAGGCTACATCAAGAGGAAACAAACCTTAGAGATAGAACGTAGAACTAATGTATTGTGTCAAGTTTCCAGAAGCTAGCACAAACCGTGTTTGATATAGTTCGAACTGCATCTGTCAATATAGGAGAAAACAGAGTGAAACCTAAAAATTCAAACTGTTACTGCAAACGAATGCTTCAACCTAGGAGAACGAAACTTGGGCATGCAAGTTTGATTGGTGTACTGCTCATTACTTGAAAGTATCATGAAGGTCGGAAGCAAATATTTATGTTGAGATTTCAGGAGACTCTAGTGTTTTGGCAGCCTAACAACGCCTTTCATTGAATGTGTCATTCACCAGTATCTGCTTAAGGCTACATCAAGAGGAAACAAACCTTAGAAATAGAACGTAGAACTACTGTATTGTGTCAAGTTTCAAGAAGCTAGCACAAACCGTGTTTGATTTAGAGTTCTAACTGCATCTGTCAATATAGGAGAAAACAGAGTGAAACCTAAAACTTCAAACTGTTACTGCAAACGAACGCTTCAACGTAAAAGAACGAAACTTGAGCATCCAAGTGGGATTGGTGTACTGATCATTACTTGAAAGTATCATGAAGATTGGATGAAAAAATATATGTTGAGATTTCAGGATACTAGTGTTTTGGAAGTTTGGCACCTCCTTTCATTATACGTGTTATTCGCCAGTCCCTGCTTTAGGCTACATCAAGAGGAAACAAACCTTAGAGATAGAACGTAGAACTAATGTATTGTGTCAAGTTTCAAGAAGCTAGCACAAACCGTGTTTGATTTAGAGTTCGAACGCATCTGTCAATATAGGAGAAAACAGAGTGAAACCTAAAAATTCAAACTGTTACTGCAAAAGAATGCTTCAACCTAGGAGAACGAAACTTGGGCATCCAAGTTTGATTGGAGTACTGCTCATTACTTGAAAGTATCATGAAGGTCGGAAGCAAAAATTTATGTTGAGATTTCAGGAGACTCTAGTGTTTTGGCCGCCTAACCACGCCTTTCATTGAATGTGTCATTCACCAGTATCTGCTTAAGGCTACATCAAGAGGAAACAAACCTTAGAGATAGAACGTAGAACTACTGTATTGTGTCAAGTTTCAAGAAGCTAGCACAAACCGTGTTTGATTTAGAGTTCTAACTGCATCTGTCAATATAGGAGAAAACAGAGTGAAACCTAAAACTTCAAACTGTTACTGCAAACGAATGCATCAACGTAAAAAAAACGAAAGTTGAGCATCCAAGTGGGATTGGTGTACTGATCATTACTTGAAAGTATCATGAAGATTGGATGAAAAAATATATGTTGAGATTTCAGGAGACTCTAGTGTTTTGGAAGTTTGGCAACCCCTTCAATACGAGTGTTATTCGCCAGTCCCTGCTTTAGGCTACATCAAGAGGAAACAAACCTTAGAGATAGAACGTAGAACTAATGTATTGTGTCAAGTTTCCAGAAGCTAGCACAAACCGTGTTTGATATAGTTCGAACTGCATCTGTCAATATAGGAGAAAACAGAGTGAAACCTAAAAATTCAAACTGTTACTGCAAACGAATGCTTCAACCTAGGAGAACGAAACTTGGGCATGCAAGTTTGATTGGTGTACTGCTCATTACTTGAAAGTATCATGAAGGTCGGAAGCAAATATTTATGTTGAGATTTCAGGAGACTCTAGTGTTTTGGCAGCCTAACAACGCCTTTCATTGAATGTGTCATTCACCAGTATCTGCTTAAGGCTACATCAAGAGGAAACAAACCTTAGAAATAGAACGTAGAACTACTGTATTGTGTCAAGTTTCAAGAAGCTAGCACAAACCGTGTTTGATTTAGAGTTCTAACTGCATCTGTCAATATAGGAGAAAACAGAGTGAAACCTAAAACTTCAAACTGTTACTGCAAACGAACGCTTCAACGTAAAAGAATGAAACTTGAGCATGCAAGTGGGATTGGTGTACTGATCATTACTTGAAAGTATCATGAAGATTGGATGAAAAAATATATGTTGAGATTTCAGGAGACTCTAGCGTTTTGGAAGTTTGGCAACCCCTTCAATACGAGTGTTATTCGCCAGTCCCTGCTTTAGGCTACATCAAGAGGAAACAAACCTTAGAGATAGAACGTAGAACTAATGTATTGTGTCAAGTTTCAAGAAGCTAGCACAAACCGTGTTTGATTTAGAGTTCGAACGCATCTGTCAATATAGGAGAAAACAGAGTGAAACCTAAAAATTCAAACTGTTACTGCAAACGAATGCTTCAACCTAGGAGAACGAAACTTGGGCATCCAAGTTTGATTGGAGTACTGCTCATTACTTGAAAGTATCATGAAGGTCGGAAGCAAAAATTTATGTTGAGATTTCAGGAGACTCTAGTGTTTTGGCCGCCTAACCACGCCTTTCATTGAATGTGTCATTCACCAGTATCTGCTTAAGGCTACATCAAGAGGAAACAAACCTTAGAGATAGAACGTAGAACTACTGTATTGTGTCAAGTTTCAAGAAGCTAGCACAAACCGTGTTTGATTTAGAGTTCTAACTGCATCTGTCAATATAGGAGAAAACAGAGTGAAACCTAAAACTTCAAACTGTTACTGCAAACGAATGCATCAACGTAAAAAAACGAAAGTTGAGCATCCAAGTGGGATTGGTGTACTGATCATTACTTGAAAGTATCATGAAGATTGGATGAAAAAATATATGTTGAGATTTCAGGAGACTAGTGTTTTGGAAGTTTGGCAACTCCTTTCATTATACGTGTTATTCGCCAGTCCCTGCTTTAGGCTACATCAAGAGGAAACAAACCTTAGAGATAGAACGTAGAACTAATGTATTGTGTCAAGTTTCAAGAAGCTAGCACAAACCGTGTTGGATATAGTTCGAACTGCATCTGTCAATATAGGAGAAAACAGAGTGAAACCTAAAAATTCAAACTGTTACTGCAAACGAATGCTTCAACGTAAAAGAATGAAACTTGAGCATGCAAGTGGGATTGGTGTACTGATCATTACTTGAAAGTATCATGAAGGTCGGAAGCAAAAATTTATGTTTAGATTTCAGGAGACTCTAGTGTTTTGGCCGCCTAACCACGCCTTTCATTGAATGTGTCATTCACCAGTATCTGCTTAAGGCTACATCAAGAGGAAACAAACCTTAGAGATAGAACGTAGAACTACTGTATTGTGTCAAGTTTCAAGAAGCTAGCACAAACCGTGTTTGATTTAGAGTTCTAACTGCATCTGTCAATATAGGAGAAAACAGAGTGAAACCTAAAACTTCAAACTGTTACTGCAAACGAATGCATCAACGTAAAAAAACGAAAGTTGAGCATCCAAGTGGGATTGGTGTACTGATCATTACTTGAAAGTATCATGAAGATTGGATGAAAAAATATATGTTGAGATTTCAGGAGACTAGTGTTTTGGAAGTTTGGCAACTCCTTTCATTATACGTGTTATTCGCCAGTCCCTGCTTTAGGCTACATCAAGAGGAAACAAACCTTAGAGATAGAACGTAGAACTAATGTATTGTGTCAAGTTTCAAGAAGCTAGCACAAACCGTGTTGGATATAGTTCGAACTGCATCTGTCAATATAGGAGAAAACAGAGTGAAACCTAAAAATTCAAACTGTTACTGCAAACGAATGCTTCAACGTAAAAGAATGAAACTTGAGCATGCAAGTGGGATTGGTGTACTGATCATTACTTGAAAGTATCATGAAGATTGGATGAAAAAATATATGTTGAGATTTCAGGAGACTCTAGTGTTTTGGAAGTTTGGCAACCCCTTCAATACGAGTGTTATTCGCCAGTCCCTGCTTTAGGCTACATCAAGAGGAAACAAACCTTAGAGATAGAACGTAGAACTAATGTATTGTGTCAAGTTTCCAGAAGCTAGCACAAACCGTGTTTGATATAGTTCGAACTGCATCTGTCAATATAGGAGAAAACAGAGTGAAACCTAAAAATTCAAACTGTTACTGCAAACGAATGCTTCAACCTAGGAGAACGAAACTTGGGCATGCAAGTTTGATTGGTGTACTGCTCATTACTTGAAAGTATCATGAAGGTCGGAAGCAAATATTTATGTTGAGATTTCAGGAGACTCTAGTGTTTTGGCAGCCTAACAACGCCTTTCATTGAATGTGTCATTCACCAGTATCTGCTTAAGGCTACATCAAGAGGAAACAAACCTTAGAAATAGAACGTAGAACTACTGTATTGTGTCAAGTTTCAAGAAGCTAGCACAAACCGTGTTTGATTTAGAGTTCTAACTGCATCTGTCAATATAGGAGAAAACAGAGTGAAACCTAAAACTTCAAACTGTTACTGCAAACGAACGCTTCAACGTAAAAGAACGAAACTTGAGCATCCAAGTGGGATTGGTGTACTGATCATTACTTGAAAGTATCATGAAGATTGGATGAAAAAATATATGTTGAGATTTCAGGATACTAGTGTTTTGGAAGTTTGGCACCTCCTTTCATTATACGTGTTATTCGCCAGTCCCTGCTTTAGGCTACATCAAGAGGAAACAAACCTTAGAGATAGAACGTAGAACTAATGTATTGTGTCAAGTTTCAAGAAGCTAGCACAAACCGTGTTTGATTTAGAGTTCGAACGCATCTGTCAATATAGGAGAAAACAGAGTGAAACCTAAAAATTCAAACTGTTACTGCAAAAGAATGCTTCAACCTAGGAGAACGAAACTTGGGCATCCAAGTTTGATTGGAGTACTGCTCATTACTTGAAAGTATCATGAAGGTCGGAAGCAAAAATTTATGTTGAGATTTCAGGAGACTCTAGTGTTTTGGCCGCCTAACCACGCCTTTCATTGAATGTGTCATTCACCAGTATCTGCTTAAGGCTACATCAAGAGGAAACAAACCTTAGAGATAGAACGTAGAACTACTGTATTGTGTCAAGTTTCAAGAAGCTAGCACAAACCGTGTTTGATTTAGAGTTCTAACTGCATCTGTCAATATAGGAGAAAACAGAGTGAAACCTAAAACTTCAAACTGTTACTGCAAACGAATGCATCAACGTAAAAAAACGAAAGTTGAGCATCCAAGTGGGATTGGTGTACTGATCATTACTTGAAAGTATCATGAAGATTGGATGAAAAAATATATGTTGAGATTTCAGGAGACTAGTGTTTTGGAAGTTTGGCAACTCCTTTCATTATACGTGTTATTCGCCAGTCCCTGCTTTAGGCTACATCAAGAGGAAACAAACCTTAGAGATAGAACGTAGAACTAATGTATTGTGTCAAGTTTCAAGAAGATAGCACAAACCGTGTTGGATATAGTTCGAACTGCATCTGTCAATATAGGAGAAAACAGAGTGAAACCTAAAAATTCAAACTGTTACTGCAAACGAATGCTTCAACGTAAAAGAATGAAACTTGAGCATGCAAGTGGGATTGGTGTACTGATCATTACTTGAAAGTATCATGAAGATTGGATGAAAAAATATATGTTGAGATTTCAGGAGACTCTAGTGTTTTGGAAGTTTGGCAACCCCTTCAATACGAGTGTTATTCGCCAGTCCCTGCTTTAGGCTACATCAAGAGGAAACAAACCTTAGAGATAGAACGTAGAACTAATGTATTGTGTCAAGTTTCCAGAAGCTAGCACAAACCGTGTTTGATATAGTTCGAACTGCATCTGTCAATATAGGAGAAAACAGAGTGAAACCTAAAAATTCAAACTGTTACTGCAAACGAATGCTTCAACCTAGGAGAACGAAACTTGGGCATGCAAGTTTGATTGGTGTACTGCTCATTACTTGAAAGTATCATGAAGGTCGGAAGCAAATATTTATGTTGAGATTTCAGGAGACTCTAGTGTTTTGGCAGCCTAACAACGCCTTTCATTGAATGTGTCATTCACCAGTATCTGCTTAAGGCTACATCAAGAGGAAACAAACCTTAGAAATAGAACGTAGAACTACTGTATTGTGTCAAGTTTCAAGAAGCTAGCACAAACCGTGTTTGATTTAGAGTTCTAACTGCATCTGTCAATATAGGAGAAAACAGAGTGAAACCTAAAACTTCAAACTGTTACTGCAAACGAACGCTTCAACGTAAAAGAATGAAACTTGAGCATGCAAGTGGGATTGGTGTACTGATCATTACTTGAAAGTATCATGAAGATTGGATGAAAAAATATATGTTGAGATTTCAGGAGACTCTAGCGTTTTGGAAGTTTGGCAACCCCTTCAATACGAGTGTTATTCGCCAGTCCCTGCTTTAGGCTACATCAAGAGGAAACAAACCTTAGAGATAGAACGTAGAACTAATGTATTGTGTCAAGTTTCAAGAAGCTAGCACAAACCGTGTTTGATTTAGAGTTCGAACGCATCTGTCAATATAGGAGAAAACAGAGTGAAACCTAAAAATTCAAACTGTTACTGCAAACGAATGCTTCAACCTAGGAGAACGAAACTTGGGCATCCAAGTTTGATTGGAGTACTGCTCATTACTTGAAAGTATCATGAAGGTCGGAAGCAAAAATTTATGTTGAGATTTCAGGAGACTCTAGTGTTTTGGCCGCCTAACCACGCCTTTCATTGAATGTGTCATTCACCAGTATCTGCTTAAGGCTACATCAAGAGGAAACAAACCTTAGAGATAGAACGTAGAACTACTGTATTGTGTCAAGTTTCAAGAAGCTAGCACAAACCGTGTTTGATTTAGAGTTCTAACTGCATCTGTCAATATAGGAGAAAACAGAGTGAAACCTAAAACTTCAAACTGTTACTGCAAACGAATGCATCAACGTAAAAAAACGAAAGTTGAGCATCCAAGTGGGATTGGTGTACTGATCATTACTTGAAAGTATCATGAAGATTGGATGAAAAAATATATGTTGAGATTTCAGGAGACTAGTGTTTTGGAAGTTTGGCAACTCCTTTCATTATACGTGTTATTCGCCAGTCCCTGCTTTAGGCTACATCAAGAGGAAACAAACCTTAGAGATAGAACGTAGAACTAATGTATTGTGTCAAGTTTCAAGAAGCTAGCACAAACCGTGTTGGATATAGTTCGAACTGCATCTGTCAATATAGGAGAAAACAGAGTGAAACCTAAAAATTCAAACTGTTACTGCAAACGAATGCTTCAACGTAAAAGAATGAAACTTGAGCATGCAAGTGGGATTGGTGTACTGATCATTACTTGAAAGTATCATGAAGATTGGATGAAAAAATATATGTTGAGATTTCAGGAGACTCTAGTGTTTTGGAAGTTTGGCAACCCCTTCAATACGAGTGTTATTCGCCAGTCCCTGCTTTAGGCAACATCAAGAGGAAACAAACCTTAGAGATAGAACGTAGAACTAATGTATTGTGTCAAGTTTCCAGAAGCTAGCACAAACCGTGTTTGATATAGTTCGAACTGCATCTGTCAATATAGGAGAAAACAGAGTGAAACCTAAAAATTCAAACTGTTACTGCAAACGAATGCTTCAACCTAGGAGAACGAAACTTGGGCATGCAAGTTTGATTGGTGTACTGCTCATTACTTGAAAGTATCATGAAGGTCGGAAGCAAATATTTATGTTGAGATTTCAGGAGACTCTAGTGTTTTGGCAGCCTAACAACGCCTTTCATTGAATGTGTCATTCACCAGTATCTGCTTAAGGCTACATCAAGAGGAAACAAACCTTAGAAATAGAACGTAGAACTACTGTATTGTGTCAAGTTTCAAGAAGCTAGCACAAACCGTGTTTGATTTAGAGTTCTAACTGCATCTGTCAATATAGGAGAAAACAGAGTGAAACCTAAAACTTCAAACTGTTACTGCAAACGAACGCTTCAACGTAAAAGAACGAAACTTGAGCATCCAAGTGGGATTGGTGTACTGATCATTACTTGAAAGTATCATGAAGATTGGATGAAAAAATATATGTTGAGATTTCAGGAGACTCTAGCGTTTTGGAAGTTTGGCAACCCCTTCAATATGAGTGTTATTCGCCAGTCCCTGCTTTAGGCTACATCAAGAGGAAACAAACCTTAGAGATAGAACGTAGAACTAATGTATTGTGTCAAGTTTCAAGAAGCTAGCACAAACCGTGTTTGATTTAGAGTTCGAACGCATCTGTCAATATAGGAGAAAACAGAGTGAAACCTAAAAATTCAAACTGTTACTGCAAACGATTGCTTCAACCTAGGAGAACGAAACTTGGGCATCCAAGTTTGATTGGTGTACTGCTCATTACTTGAAAGTATCATGAAGGTCGGAAGCAAATATTTATGTTGAGATTTCAGGAGACTCTAGTGTTTTGGCAGCCTAACAACGCCTTTCATTGAATGTGTCATTCACCAGTATCTGCTTAAGGCTACATCAAGAGGAAACAAACCTTAGAAATAGAACGTAGAACTACTGTATTGTGTCAAGTTTCAAGAAGCTAGCACAAACCGTGTTTGATTTAGAGTTCTAACTGCATCTGTCAATATAGGAGAAAACAGAGTGAAACCTAAAACTTCAAACTGTTACTGCAAACGAATGCTTCAACGTAAAAGAATGAAACTTGAGCATGCAAGTGGGATTGGTGTACTGATCATTACTTGAAAGTATCATGAAGATTGGATGAAAAAATATATGTTGAGATTTCAGGAGACTCTAGTGTTTTGGAAGTTTGGCAACCCCTTCAATACGAGTGTTATTCGCCAGTCCCTGCTTTAGGCTACATCAAGAGGAAACAAACCTTAGAGATAGAACGTAGAACTAATGTATTGTGTCAAGTTTCCAGAAGCTAGCACAAACCGTGTTTGATATAGTTCGAACTGCATCTGTCAATATAGGAGAAAACAGAGTGAAACCTAAAAATTCAAACTGTTACTGCAAACGAATGCTTCAACCTAGGAGAACGAAACTTGGGCATGCAAGTTTGATTGGTGTACTGCTCATTACTTGAAAGTATCATGAAGGTCGGAAGCAAATATTTATGTTGAGATTTCAGGAGACTCTAGTGTTTTGGCAGCCTAACAACGCCTTTCATTGAATGTGTCATTCACCAGTATCTGCTTAAGGCTACATCAAGAGGAAACAAACCTTAGAAATAGAACGTAGAACTACTGTATTGTGTCAAGTTTCAAGAAGCTAGCACAAACCGTGTTTGATTTAGAGTTCTAACTGCATCTGTCAATATAGGAGAAAACAGAGTGAAACCTAAAACTTCAAACTGTTACTGCAAACGAACGCTTCAACGTAAAAGAACGAAACTTGAGCATCCAAGTGGGATTGGTGTACTGATCATTACTTGAAAGTATCATGAAGATTGGATGAAAAAATATATGTTGAGATTTCAGGATACTAGTGTTTTGGAAGTTTGGCACCTCTTTTCATTATACGTGTTATTCGCCAGTCCCTGCTTTAGGCTACATCAAGAGGAAACAAACCTTAGAGATAGAACGTAGAACTAATGTATTGTGTCAAGTTTCAAGAAGCTAGCACAAACCGTGTTTGATTTAGAGTTCGAACGCATCTGTCAATATAGGAGAAAACAGAGTGAAACCTAAAAATTCAAACTGTTACTGCAAACGAATGCTTCAACCTAGGAGAACGAAACTTGGGCATCCAAGTTTGATTGGAGTACTGCTCATTACTTGAAAGTATCATGAAGGTCGGAAGCAAAAATTTATGTTGAGATTTCAGGAGACTCTAGTGTTTTGGCCGCCTAACCACGCCTTTCATTGAATGTGTCATTCACCAGTATCTGCTTAAGGCTACATCAAGAGGAAACAAACCTTAGAGATAGAACGTAGAACTACTGTATTGTGTCAAGTTTCAAGAAGCTAGCACAAACCGTGTTTGATTTAGAGTTCTAACTGCATCTGTCAATATAGGAGAAAACAGAGTGAAACCTAAAACTTCAAACTGTTACTGCAAACGAATGCATCAACGTAAAAAAACGAAAGTTGAGCATCCAAGTGGGATTGGTGTACTGATCATTACTTGAAAGTATCATGAAGATTGGATGAAAAAATATATGTTGAGATTTCAGGAGACTAGTGTTTTGGAAGTTTGGCAACTCCTTTCATTATACGTGTTATTCGCCAGTCCCTGCTTTAGGCTACATCAAGAGGAAACAAACCTTAGAGATAGAACGTAGAACTAATGTATTGTGTCAAGTTTCAAGAAGCTAGCACAAACCGTGTTGGATATAGTTCGAACTGCATCTGTCAATATAGGAGAAAACAGAGTGAAACCTAAAAATTCAAACTGTTACTGCAAACGAATGCTTCAACGTAAAAGAATGAAACTTGAGCATGCAAGTGGGATTGGTGTACTGATCATTACTTGAAAGTATCATGAAGATTGGATGAAAAAATATATGTTGAGATTTCAGGAGACTCTAGTGTTTTGGAAGTTTGGCAACCCCTTCAATACGAGTGTTATTCGCCAGTCCCTGCTTTAGGCTACATCAAGAGGAAACAAACCTTAGAGATAGAACGTAGAACTAATGTATTGTGTCAAGTTTCCAGAAGCTAGCACAAACCGTGTTTGATATAGTTCGAACTGCATCTGTCAATATAGGAGAAAACAGAGTGAAACCTAAAAATTCAAACTGTTACTGCAAACGAATGCTTCAACCTAGGAGAACGAAACTTGGGCATGCAAGTTTGATTGGTGTACTGCTCATTACTTGAAAGTATCATGAAGGTCGGAAGCAAATATTTATGTTGAGATTTCAGGAGACTCTAGTGTTTTGGCAGCCTAACAACGCCTTTCATTGAATGTGTCATTCACCAGTATCTGCTTAAGGCTACATCAAGAGGAAACAAACCTTAGAAATAGAACGTAGAACTACTGTATTGTGTCAAGTTTCAAGAAGCTAGCACAAACCGTGTTTGATTTAGAGTTCTAACTGCATCTGTCAATATAGGAGAAAACAGAGTGAAACCTAAAACTTCAAACTGTTACTGCAAACGAACGCTTCAACGTAAAAGAACGAAACTTGAGCATCCAAGTGGGATTGGTGTACTGATCATTACTTGAAAGTATCATGAAGATTGGATGAAAAAATATATGTTGAGATTTCAGGATACTAGTGTTTTGGAAGTTTGGCACCTCCTTTCATTATACGTGTTATTCGCCAGTCCCTGCTTTAGGCTACATCAAGAGGAAACAAACCTTAGAGATAGAACGTAGAACTAATGTATTGTGTCAAGTTTCAAGAAGCTAGCACAAACCGTGTTTGATTTAGAGTTCGAACGCATCTGTCAATATAGGAGAAAACAGAGTGAAACCTAAAAATTCAAACTGTTACTGCAAAAGAATGCTTCAACCTAGGAGAACGAAACTTGGGCATCCAAGTTTGATTGGAGTACTGCTCATTACTTGAAAGTATCATGAAGGTCGGAAGCAAAAATTTATGTTGAGATTTCAGGAGACTCTAGTGTTTTGGCCGCCTAACCACGCCTTTCATTGAATGTGTCATTCACCAGTATCTGCTTAAGGCTACATCAAGAGGAAACAAACCTTAGAGATAGAACGTAGAACTACTGTATTGTGTCAAGTTTCAAGAAGCTAGCACAAACCGTGTTTGATTTAGAGTTCTAACTGCATCTGTCAATATAGGAGAAAACAGAGTGAAACCTAAAACTTCAAACTGTTACTGCAAACGAATGCATCAACGTAAAAAAAACGAAAGTTGAGCATCCAAGTGGGATTGGTGTACTGATCATTACTTGAAAGTATCATGAAGATTGGATGAAAAAATATATGTTGAGATTTCAGGAGACTAGTGTTTTGGAAGTTTGGCAACTCCTTTCATTATACGTGTTATTCGCCAGTCCCTGCTTTAGGCTACATCAAGAGGAAACAAACCTTAGAGATAGAACGTAGAACTAATGTATTGTGTCAAGTTTCAAGAAGATAGCACAAACCGTGTTGGATATAGTTCGAACTGCATCTGTCAATATAGGAGAAAACAGAGTGAAACCTAAAAATTCAAACTGTTACTGCAAACGAATGCTTCAACGTAAAAGAATGAAACTTGAGCATGCAAGTGGGATTGGTGTACTGATCATTACTTGAAAGTATCATGAAGATTGGATGAAAAAATATATGTTGAGATTTCAGGAGACTCTAGTGTTTTGGAAGTTTGGCAACCCCTTCAATACGAGTGTTATTCGCCAGTCCCTGCTTTAGGCTACATCAAGAGGAAACAAACCTTAGAGATAGAACGTAGAACTAATGTATTGTGTCAAGTTTCCAGAAGCTAGCACAAACCGTGTTTGATATAGTTCGAACTGCATCTGTCAATATAGGAGAAAACAGAGTGAAACCTAAAAATTCAAACTGTTACTGCAAACGAATGCTTCAACCTAGGAGAACGAAACTTGGGCATGCAAGTTTGATTGGTGTACTGCTCATTACTTGAAAGTATCATGAAGGTCGGAAGCAAATATTTATGTTGAGATTTCAGGAGACTCTAGTGTTTTGGCAGCCTAACAACGCCTTTCATTGAATGTGTCATTCACCAGTATCTGCTTAAGGCTACATCAAGAGGAAACAAACCTTAGAAATAGAACGTAGAACTACTGTATTGTGTCAAGTTTCAAGAAGCTAGCACAAACCGTGTTTGATTTAGAGTTCTAACTGCATCTGTCAATATAGGAGAAAACAGAGTGAAACCTAAAACTTCAAACTGTTACTGCAAACGAACGCTTCAACGTAAAAGAATGAAACTTGAGCATGCAAGTGGGATTGGTGTACTGATCATTACTTGAAAGTATCATGAAGATTGGATGAAAAAATATATGTTGAGATTTCAGGAGACTCTAGCGTTTTGGAAGTTTGGCAACCCCTTCAATACGAGTGTTATTCGCCAGTCCCTGCTTTAGGCTACATCAAGAGGAAACAAACCTTAGAGATAGAACGTAGAACTAATGTATTGTGTCAAGTTTCAAGAAGCTAGCACAAACCGTGTTTGATTTAGAGTTCGAACGCATCTGTCAATATAGGAGAAAACAGAGTGAAACCTAAAAATTCAAACTGTTACTGCAAACGAATGCTTCAACCTAGGAGAACGAAACTTGGGCATCCAAGTTTGATTGGAGTACTGCTCATTACTTGAAAGTATCATGAAGGTCGGAAGCAAAAATTTATGTTGAGATTTCAGGAGACTCTAGTGTTTTGGCCGCCTAACCACGCCTTTCATTGAATGTGTCATTCACCAGTATCTGCTTAAGGCTACATCAAGAGGAAACAAACCTTAGAGATAGAACGTAGAACTACTGTATTGTGTCAAGTTTCAAGAAGCTAGCACAAACCGTGTTTGATTTAGAGTTCTAACTGCATCTGTCAATATAGGAGAAAACAGAGTGAAACCTAAAACTTCAAACTGTTACTGCAAACGAATGCATCAACGTAAAAAAACGAAAGTTGAGCATCCAAGTGGGATTGGTGTACTGATCATTACTTGAAAGTATCATGAAGATTGGATGAAAAAATATATGTTGAGATTTCAGGAGACTAGTGTTTTGGAAGTTTGGCAACTCCTTTCATTATACGTGTTATTCGCCAGTCCCTGCTTTAGGCTACATCAAGAGGAAACAAACCTTAGAGATAGAACGTAGAACTAATGTATTGTGTCAAGTTTCAAGAAGCTAGCACAAACCGTGTTGGATATAGTTCGAACTGCATCTGTCAATATAGGAGAAAACAGAGTGAAACCTAAAAATTCAAACTGTTACTGCAAACGAATGCTTCAACGTAAAAGAATGAAACTTGAGCATGCAAGTGGGATTGGTGTACTGATCATTACTTGAAAGTATCATGAAGATTGGATGAAAAAATATATGTTGAGATTTCAGGAGACTCTAGTGTTTTGGAAGTTTGGCAACCCCTTCAATACGAGTGTTATTCGCCAGTCCCTGCTTTAGGCTACATCAAGAGGAAACAAACCTTAGAGATAGAACGTAGAACTAATGTATTGTGTCAAGTTTCCAGAAGCTAGCACAAACCGTGTTTGATTTAGAGTTCGAACGCATCTGTCAATATAGGAGAAAACAGAGTGAAACCTAAAAATTCAAACTGTTACTGCAAACGATTGCTTCAACCTAGGAGAACGAAACTTGGGCATGCAAGTTTGATTGGTGTACTGCTCATTACTTGAAAGTATCATGAAGGTCGGAAGCAAATATTTATGTTGAGATTTCAGGAGACTCTAGTGTTTTGGCAGCCTAACAACGCCTTTCATTGAATGTGTCATTCACCAGTATCTGCTTAAGGCTACATCAAGAGGAAACAAACCTTAGAAATAGAACGTAGAACTACTGTATTGTGTCAAGTTTCAAGAAGCTAGCACAAACCGTGTTTGATTTAGAGTTCTAACTGCATCTGTCAATATAGGAGAAAACAGAGTGAAACCTAAAACTTCAAACTGTTACTGCAAACGAATGCTTCAACGTAAAAGAACGAAACTTGAGCATCCAAGTGGGATTGGTGTACTGATCATTACTTGAAAGTATCATGAAGATTGGATGAAAAAATATATGTTGAGATTTCAGGAGACTCTAGCATTTTGGAAGTTTGGCAACCCCTTCAATATGAGTGTTATTCGCCAGTCCCTGCTTTAGGCTACATCAAGAGGAAACAAACCTTAGAGATAGAACGTAGAACTAATGTATTGTGTCAAGTTTCAAGAAGCTAGCACAAACCGTGTTTGATTTAGAGTTCGAACGCATCTGTCAATATAGGAGAAAACAGAGTGAAACCTAAAAATTCAAACTCTTACTGCAAACGATTGCTTCAACCTAGGAGAACGAAACTTGGGCATCCAAGTTTGATTGGTGTACTGCTCATTACTTGAAAGTATCATGAAGGTCGGAAGCAAATATTTATGTTGAGATTTCAGGAGACTCTAGTGTTTTGGCAGCCTAACAACGCCTTTCATTGAATGTGTCATTCACCAGTATCTGCTTAAGGCTACATCAAGAGGAAACAAACCTTAGAAATAGAACGTAGAACTACTGTATTGTGTCAAGTTTCAAGAAGCTAGCACAAACCGTGTTTGATTTAGAGTTCTAACTGCATCTGTCAATATAGGAGAAAACAGAGTGAAACTTAAAACTTCAAACTGTTACTGCAAACGAATGCTTCAACGTAAAAGAATGAAACTTGAGCATGCAAGTGGGATTGGTGTACTGATCATTACTTGAAAGTATCATGAAGATTGGATGAAAAAATATATGTTGAGATTTCAGGAGACTCTAGTGTTTTGGAAGTTTGGCAACCCCTTCAATACGAGTGTTATTCGCCAGTCCCTGCTTTAGGCTACATCAAGAGGAAACAAACCTTAGAGATAGAACGTAGAACTAATGTATTGTGTCAAGTTTCCAGAAGCTAGCACAAACCGTGTTTGATATAGTTCGAACTGCATCTGTCAATATAGGAGAAAACAGAGTGAAACCTAAAAATTCAAACTGTTACTGCAAACGAATGCTTCAACCTAGGAGAACGAAACTTGGGCATGCAAGTTTGATTGGTGTACTGCTCATTACTTGAAAGTATCATGAAGGTCGGAAGCAAATATTTATGTTGAGATTTCAGGAGACTCTAGTGTTTTGGCAGCCTAACAACGCCTTTCATTGAATGTGTCATTCACCAGTATCTGCTTAAGGCTACATCAAGAGGAAACAAACCTTAGAAATAGAACGTAGAACTACTGTATTGTGTCAAGTTTCAAGAAGCTAGCACAAACCGTGTTTGATTTAGAGTTCTAACTGCATCTGTCAATATAGGAGAAAACAGAGTGAAACCTAAAACTTCAAACTGTTACTGCAAACGAACGCTTCAACGTAAAAGAACGAAACTTGAGCATCCAAGTGGGATTGGTGTACTGATCATTACTTGAAAGTATCATGAAGATTGGATGAAAAAATATATGTTGAGATTTCAGGATACTAGTGTTTTGGAAGTTTGGCACCTCCTTTCATTATACGTGTTATTCGCCAGTCCCTGCTTTAGGCTACATCAAGAGGAAACAAACCTTAGAGATAGAACGTAGAACTAATGTATTGTGTCAAGTTTCAAGAAGCTAGCACAAACCGTGTTTGATTTAGAGTTCGAACGCATCTGTCAATATAGGAGAAAACAGAGTGAAACCTAAAAATTCAAACTGTTACTGCAAAAGAATGCTTCAACCTAGGAGAACGAAACTTGGGCATCCAAGTTTGATTGGAGTACTGCTCATTACTTGAAAGTATCATGAAGGTCGGAAGCAAAAATTTATGTTGAGATTTCAGGAGACTCTAGTGTTTTGGCCGCCTAACCACGCCTTTCATTGAATGTGTCATTCACCAGTATCTGCTTAAGGCTACATCAAGAGGAAACAAACCTTAGAGATAGAACGTAGAACTACTGTATTGTGTCAAGTTTCAAGAAGCTAGCACAAACCGTGTTTGATTTAGAGTTCTAACTGCATCTGTCAATATAGGAGAAAACAGAGTGAAACCTAAAACTTCAAACTGTTACTGCAAACGAATGCATCAACGTAAAAAAACGAAAGTTGAGCATCCAAGTGGGATTGGTGTACTGATCATTACTTGAAAGTATCATGAAGATTGGATGAAAAAATATATGTTGAGATTTCAGGAGACTAGTGTTTTGGAAGTTTGGCAACTCCTTTCATTATACGTGTTATTCGCCAGTCCCTGCTTTAGGCTACATCAAGAGGAAACAAACCTTAGAGATAGAACGTAGAACTAATGTATTGTGTCAAGTTTCAAGAAGCTAGCACAAACCGTGTTGGATATAGTTCGAACTGCATCTGTCAATATAGGAGAAAACAGAGTGAAACCTAAAAATTCAAACTGTTACTGCAAACGAATGCTTCAACGTAAAAGAATGAAACTTGAGCATGCAAGTGGGATTGGTGTACTGATCATTACTTGAAAGTATCATGAAGATTGGATGAAAAAATATATGTTGAGATTTCAGGAGACTCTAGTGTTTTGGAAGTTTGGCAACCCCTTCAATACGAGTGTTATTCGCCAGTCCCTGCTTTAGGCTACATCAAGAGGAAACAAACCTTAGAGATAGAACGTAGAACTAATGTATTGTGTCAAGTTTCCAGAAGCTAGCACAAACCGTGTTTGATATAGTTCGAACTGCATCTGTCAATATAGGAGAAAACAGAGTGAAACCTAAAAATTCAAACTGTTACTGCAAACGAATGCTTCAACCTAGGAGAACGAAACTTGGGCATGCAAGTTTGATTGGTGTACTGCTCATTACTTGAAAGTATCATGAAGGTCGGAAGCAAATATTTATGTTGAGATTTCAGGAGACTCTAGTGTTTTGGCAGCCTAACAACGCCTTTCATTGAATGTGTCATTCACCAGTATCTGCTTAAGGCTACATCAAGAGGAAACAAACCTTAGAAATAGAACGTAGAACTACTGTATTGTGTCAAGTTTCAAGAAGCTAGCACAAACCGTGTTTGATTTAGAGTTCTAACTGCATCTGTCAATATAGGAGAAAACAGAGTGAAACCTAAAACTTCAAACTGTTACTGCAAACGAACGCTTCAACGTAAAAGAATGAAACTTGAGCATGCAAGTGGGATTGGTGTACTGATCATTACTTGAAAGTATCATGAAGATTGGATGAAAAAATATATGTTGAGATTTCAGGAGACTCTAGCGTTTTGGAAGTTTGGCAACCCCTTCAATACGAGTGTTATTCGCCAGTCCCTGCTTTAGGCTACATCAAGAGGAAACAAACCTTAGAGATAGAACGTAGAACTAATGTATTGTGTCAAGTTTCAAGAAGCTAGCACAAACCGTGTTTGATTTAGAGTTCGAACGCATCTGTCAATATAGGAGAAAACAGAGTGAAACCTAAAAATTCAAACTGTTACTGCAAACGAATGCTTCAACCTAGGAGAACGAAACTTGGGCATCCAAGTTTGATTGGAGTACTGCTCATTACTTGAAAGTATCATGAAGGTCGGAAGCAAAAATTTATGTTGAGATTTCAGGAGACTCTAGTGTTTTGGCCGCCTAACCACGCCTTTCATTGAATGTGTCATTCACCAGTATCTGCTTAAGGCTACATCAAGAGGAAACAAACCTTAGAGATAGAACGTAGAACTACTGTATTGTGTCAAGTTTCAAGAAGCTAGCACAAACCGTGTTTGATTTAGAGTTCTAACTGCATCTGTCAATATAGGAGAAAACAGAGTGAAACCTAAAACTTCAAACTGTTACTGCAAACGAATGCATCAACGTAAAAAAACGAAAGTTGAGCATCCAAGTGGGATTGGTGTACTGATCATTACTTGAAAGTATCATGAAGATTGGATGAAAAAATATATGTTGAGATTTCAGGAGACTAGTGTTTTGGAAGTTTGGCAACTCCTTTCATTATACGTGTTATTCGCCAGTCCCTGCTTTAGGCTACATCAAGAGGAAACAAACCTTAGAGATAGAACGTAGAACTAATGTATTGTGTCAAGTTTCAAGAAGCTAGCACAAACCGTGTTGGATATAGTTCGAACTGCATCTGTCAATATAGGAGAAAACAGAGTGAAACCTAAAAATTCAAACTGTTACTGCAAACGAATGCTTCAACGTAAAAGAATGAAACTTGAGCATGCAAGTGGGATTGGTGTACTGATCATTACTTGAAAGTATCATGAAGATTGGATGAAAAAATATATGTTGAGATTTCAGGAGACTCTAGTGTTTTGGAAGTTTGGCAACCCCTTCAATACGAGTGTTATTCGCCAGTCCCTGCTTTAGGCTACATCAAGAGGAAACAAACCTTAGAGATAGAACGTAGAACTAATGTATTGTGTCAAGTTTCCAGAAGCTAGCACAAACCGTGTTTGATATAGTTCGAACTGCATCTGTCAATATAGGAGAAAACAGAGTGAAACCTAAAAATTCAAACTGTTACTGCAAACGAATGCTTCAACCTAGGAGAACGAAACTTGGGCATGCAAGTTTGATTGGTGTACTGCTCATTACTTGAAAGTATCATGAAGGTCGGAAGCAAATATTTATGTTGAGATTTCAGGAGACTCTAGTGTTTTGGCAGCCTAACAACGCCTTTCATTGAATGTGTCATTCACCAGTATCTGCTTAAGGCTACATCAAGAGGAAACAAACCTTAGAAATAGAACGTAGAACTACTGTATTGTGTCAAGTTTCAAGAAGCTAGCACAAACCGTGTTTGATTTAGAGTTCTAACTGCATCTGTCAATATAGGAGAAAACAGAGTGAAACCTAAAACTTCAAACTGTTACTGCAAACGAACGCTTCAACGTAAAAGAATGAAACTTGAGCATGCAAGTGGGATTGGTGTACTGATCATTACTTGAAAGTATCATGAAGATTGGATGAAAAAATATATGTTGAGATTTCAGGAGACTCTAGCGTTTTGGAAGTTTGGCAACCCCTTCAATACGAGTGTTATTCGCCAGTCCCTGCTTTAGGCTACATCAAGAGGAAACAAACCTTAGAGATAGAACGTAGAACTAATGTATTGTGTCAAGTTTCAAGAAGCTAGCACAAACCGTGTTTGATTTAGAGTTCGAACGCATCTGTCAATATAGGAGAAAACAGAGTGAAACCTAAAAATTCAAACTGTTACTGCAAACGAATGCTTCAACCTAGGAGAACGAATCTTGGGCATCCAAGTTTGATTGGAGTACTGCTCATTACTTGAAAGTATCATGAAGGTCGGAAGCAAAAATTTATGTTGAGATTTCAGGAGACTCTAGTGTTTTGGCCGCCTAACCACGCCTTTCATTGAATGTGTCATTCACCAGTATCTGCTTAAGGCTACATCAAGAGGAAACAAACCTTAGAGATAGAACGTAGAACTACTGTATTGTGTCAAGTTTCAAGAAGCTAGCACAAACCGTGTTTGATTTAGAGTTCTAACTGCATCTGTCAATATAGGAGAAAACAGAGTGAAACCTAAAACTTCAAACTGTTACTGCAAACGAATGCATCAACGTAAAAAAACGAAAGTTGAGCATCCAAGTGGGATTGGTGTACTGATCATTACTTGAAAGTATCATGAAGATTGGATGAAAAAATATATGTTGAGATTTCAGGAGACTAGTGTTTTGGAAGTTTGGCAACTCCTTTCATTATACGTGTTATTCGCCAGTCCCTGCTTTAGGCTACATCAAGAGGAAACAAACCTTAGAGATAGAACGTAGAACTAATGTATTGTGTCAAGTTTCAAGAAGCTAGCACAAACCGTGTTGGATATAGTTCGAACTGCATCTGTCAATATAGGAGAAAACAGAGTGAAACCTAAAAATTCAAACTGTTACTGCAAACGAATGCTTCAACGTAAAAGAATGAAACTTGAGCATGCAAGTGGGATTGGTGTACTGATCATTACTTGAAAGTATCATGAAGATTGGATGAAAAAATATATGTTGAGATTTCAGGAGACTCTAGTGTTTTGGAAGTTTGGCAACCCCTTCAATACGAGTGTTATTCGCCAGTCCCTGCTTTAGGCTACATCAAGAGGAAACAAACCTTAGAGATAGAACGTAGAACTAATGTATTGTGTCAAGTTTCCAGAAGCTAGCACAAACCGTGTTTGATATAGTTCGAACTGCATCTGTCAATATAGGAGAAAACAGAGTGAAACCTAAAAATTCAAACTGTTACTGCAAACGAATGCTTCAACCTAGGAGAACGAAACTTGGGCATGCAAGTTTGATTGGTGTACTGCTCATTACTTGAAAGTATCATGAAGGTCGGAAGCAAATATTTATGTTGAGATTTCAGGAGACTCTAGTGTTTTGGCAGCCTAACAACGCCTTTCATTGAATGTGTCATTCACCAGTATCTGCTTAAGGCTACATCAAGAGGAAACAAACCTTAGAAATAGAACGTAGAACTACTGTATTGTGTCAAGTTTCAAGAAGCTAGCACAAACCGTGTTTGATTTAGAGTTCTAACTGCATCTGTCAATATAGGAGAAAACAGAGTGAAACCTAAAACTTCAAACTGTTACTGCAAACGAACGCTTCAACGTAAAAGAATGAAACTTGAGCATGCAAGTGGGATTGGTGTACTGATCATTACTTGAAAGTATCATGAAGATTGGATGAAAAAATATATGTTGAGATTTCAGGAGACTCTAGCGTTTTGGAAGTTTGGCAACCCCTTCAATACGAGTGTTATTCGCCAGTCCCTGCTTTAGGCTACATCAAGAGGAAACAAACCTTAGAGATAGAACGTAGAACTAATGTATTGTGTCAAGTTTCAAGAAGCTAGCACAAACCGTGTTTGATTTAGAGTTCGAACGCATCTGTCAATATAGGAGAAAACAGAGTGAAACCTAAAAATTCAAACTGTTACTGCAAACGAATGCTTCAACCTAGGAGAACGAAACTTGGGCATCCAAGTTTGATTGGAGTACTGCTCATTACTTGAAAGTATCATGAAGGTCGGAAGCAAAAATTTATGTTGAGATTTCAGGAGACTCTAGTGTTTTGGCCGCCTAACCACGCCTTTCATTGAATGTGTCATTCACCAGTATCTGCTTAAGGCTACATCAAGAGGAAACAAACCTTAGAGATAGAACGTAGAACTACTGTATTGTGTCAAGTTTCAAGAAGCTAGCACAAACCGTGTTTGATTTAGAGTTCTAACTGCATCTGTCAATATAGGAGAAAACAGAGTGAAACCTAAAACTTCAAACTGTTACTGCAAACGAATGCATCAACGTAAAAAAACGAAAGTTGAGCATCCAAGTGGGATTGGTGTACTGATCATTACTTGAAAGTATCATGAAGATTGGATGAAAAAATATATGTTGAGATTTCAGGAGACTAGTGTTTTGGAAGTTTGGCAACTCCTTTCATTATACGTGTTATTCGCCAGTCCCTGCTTTAGGCTACATCAAGAGGAAACAAACCTTAGAGATAGAACGTAGAACTAATGTATTGTGTCAAGTTTCAAGAAGCTAGCACAAACCGTGTTGGATATAGTTCGAACTGCATCTGTCAATATAGGAGAAAACAGAGTGAAACCTAAAAATTCAAACTGTTACTGCAAACGAATGCTTCAACGTAAAAGAATGAAACTTGAGCATGCAAGTGGGATTGGTGTACTGATCATTACTTGAAAGTATCATGAAGATTGGATGAAAAAATATATGTTGAGATTTCAGGAGACTCTAGTGTTTTGGAAGTTTGGCAACCCCTTCAATACGAGTGTTATTCGCCAGTCCCTGCTTTAGGCTACATCAAGAGGAAACAAACCTTAGAGATAGAACGTAGAACTAATGTATTGTGTCAAGTTTCCAGAAGCTAGCACAAACCGTGTTTGATATAGTTCGAACTGCATCTGTCAATATAGGAGAAAACAGAGTGAAACCTAAAAATTCAAACTGTTACTGCAAACGAATGCTTCAACCTAGGAGAACGAAACTTGGGCATGCAAGTTTGATTGGTGTACTGCTCATTACTTGAAAGTATCATGAAGGTCGGAAGCAAATATTTATGTTGAGATTTCAGGAGACTCTAGTGTTTTGGCAGCCTAACAACGCCTTTCATTGAATGTGTCATTCACCAGTATCTGCTTAAGGCTACATCAAGAGGAAACAAACCTTAGAAATAGAACGTAGAACTACTGTATTGTGTCAAGTTTCAAGAAGCTAGCACAAACCGTGTTTGATTTAGAGTTCTAACTGCATCTGTCAATATAGGAGAAAACAGAGTGAAACCTAAAACTTCAAACTGTTACTGCAAACGAATGCTTCAACGTAAAAGAACGAAACTTGAGCATCCAAGTGGGATTGGTGTACTGATCATTACTTGAAAGTATCATGAAGATTGGATGAAAAAATATATGTTGAGATTTCAGGAGACTCTAGCATTTTGGAAGTTTGGCAACCCCTTCAATATGAGTGTTATTCGCCAGTCCCTGCTTTAGGCTACATCAAGAGGAAACAAACCTTAGAGATAGAACGTAGAACTAATGTATTGTGTCAAGTTTCAAGAAGCTAGCACAAACCGTGTTTGATTTAGAGTTCGAACGCATCTGTCAATATAGGAGAAAACAGAGTGAAACCTAAAAATTCAAACTGTTACTGCAAACGATTGCTTCAACCTAGGAGAACGAAACTTGGGCATGCAAGTTTGATTGGTGTACTGCTCATTACTTGAAAGTATCATGAAGGTCGGAAGCAAATATTTATGTTGAGATTTCAGGAGACTCTAGTGTTTTGGCAGCCTAACAACGCCTTTCATTGAATGTGTCATTCACCAGTATCTGCTTAAGGCTACATCAAGAGGAAACAAACCTTAGAAATAGAACGTAGAACTACTGTATTGTGTCAAGTTTCAAGAAGCTAGCACAAACCGTGTTTGATTTAGAGTTCTAACTGCATCTGTCAATATAGGAGAAAACAGAGTGAAACCTAAAACTTCAAACTGTTACTGCAAACGAATGCTTCAACGTAAAAGAACGAAACTTGAGCATCCAAGTGGGATTGGTGTACTGATCATTACTTGAAAGTATCATGAAGATTGGATGAAAAAATATATGTTGAGATTTCAGGAGACTCTAGCATTTTGGAAGTTTGGCAACCCCTTCAATATGAGTGTTATTCGCCAGTCCCTGCTTTAGGCTACATCAAGAGGAAACAAACCTTAGAGATAGAACGTAGAACTAATGTATTGTGTCAAGTTTCAAGAAGCTAGCACAAACCGTGTTTGATTTAGAGTTCGAACGCATCTGTCAATATAGGAGAAAACAGAGTGAAACCTAAAAATTCAAACTCTTACTGCAAACGATTGCTTCAACCTAGGAGAACGAAACTTGGGCATCCAAGTTTGATTGGTGTACTGCTCATTACTTGAAAGTATCATGAAGGTCGGAAGCAAATATTTATGTTGAGATTTCAGGAGACTCTAGTGTTTTGGCAGCCTAACAACGCCTTTCATTGAATGTGTCATTCACCAGTATCTGCTTAAGGCTACATCAAGAGGAAACAAACCTTAGAAATAGAACGTAGAACTACTGTATTGTGTCAAGTTTCAAGAAGCTAGCACAAACCGTGTTTGATTTAGAGTTCTAACTGCATCTGTCAATATAGGAGAAAACAGAGTGAAACTTAAAACTTCAAACTGTTACTGCAAACGAATGCTTCAACGTAAAAGAATGAAACTTGAGCATGCAAGTGGGATTGGTGTACTGATCATTACTTGAAAGTATCATGAAGATTGGATGAAAAAATATATGTTGAGATTTCAGGAGACTCTAGTGTTTTGGAAGTTTGGCAACCCCTTCAATACGAGTGTTATTCGCCAGTCCCTGCTTTAGGCTACATCAAGAGGAAACAAACCTTAGAGATAGAACGTAGAACTAATGTATTGTGTCAAGTTTCCAGAAGCTAGCACAAACCGTGTTTGATATAGTTCGAACTGCATCTGTCAATATAGGAGAAAACAGAGTGAAACCTAAAAATTCAAACTGTTACTGCAAACGAATGCTTCAACCTAGGAGAACGAAACTTGGGCATGCAAGTTTGATTGGTGTACTGCTCATTACTTGAAAGTATCATGAAGGTCGGAAGCAAATATTTATGTTGAGATTTCAGGAGACTCTAGTGTTTTGGCAGCCTAACAACGCCTTTCATTGAATGTGTCATTCACCAGTATCTGCTTAAGGCTACATCAAGAGGAAACAAACCTTAGAAATAGAACGTAGAACTACTGTATTGTGTCAAGTTTCAAGAAGCTAGCACAAACCGTGTTTGATTTAGAGTTCTAACTGCATCTGTCAATATAGGAGAAAACAGAGTGAAACCTAAAACTTCAAACTGTTACTGCAAACGAACGCTTCAACGTAAAAGAACGAAACTTGAGCATCCAAGTGGGATTGGTGTACTGATCATTACTTGAAAGTATCATGAAGATTGGATGAAAAAATATATGTTGAGATTTCAGGATACTAGTGTTTTGGAAGTTTGGCACCTCCTTTCATTATACGTGTTATTCGCCAGTCCCTGCTTTAGGCTACATCAAGAGGAAACAAACCTTAGAGATAGAACGTAGAACTAATGTATTGTGTCAAGTTTCAAGAAGCTAGCACAAACCGTGTTTGATTTAGAGTTCGAACGCATCTGTCAATATAGGAGAAAACAGAGTGAAACCTAAAAATTCAAACTGTTACTGCAAACGAATGCTTCAACCTAGGAGAACGAAACTTGGGCATCCAAGTTTGATTGGAGTACTGCTCATTACTTGAAAGTATCATGAAGGTCGGAAGCAAAAATTTATGTTGAGATTTCAGGAGACTCTAGTGTTTTGGCCGCCTAACCACGCCTTTCATTGAATGTGTCATTCACCAGTATCTGCTTAAGGCTACATCAAGAGGAAACAAACCTTAGAGATAGAACGTAGAACTACTGTATTGTGTCAAGTTTCAAGAAGCTAGCACAAACCGTGTTTGATTTAGAGTTCTAACTGCATCTGTCAATATAGGAGAAAACAGAGTGAAACCTAAAACTTCAAACTGTTACTGCAAACGAATGCATCAACGTAAAAAAACGAAAGTTGAGCATCCAAGTGGGATTGGTGTACTGATCATTACTTGAAAGTATCATGAAGATTGGATGAAAAAATATATGTTGAGATTTCAGGAGACTAGTGTTTTGGAAGTTTGGCAACTCCTTTCATTATACGTGTTATTCGCCAGTCCCTGCTTTAGGCTACATCAAGAGGAAACAAACCTTAGAGATAGAACGTAGAACTAATGTATTGTGTCAAGTTTCAAGAAGCTAGCACAAACCGTGTTGGATATAGTTCGAACTGCATCTGTCAATATAGGAGAAAACAGAGTGAAACCTAAAAATTCAAACTGTTACTGCAAACGAATGCTTCAACGTAAAAGAATGAAACTTGAGCATGCAAGTGGGATTGGTGTACTGATCATTACTTGAAAGTATCATGAAGATTGGATGAAAAAATATATGTTGAGATTTCAGGAGACTCTAGTGTTTTGGAAGTTTGGCAACCCCTTCAATACGAGTGTTATTCGCCAGTCCCTGCTTTAGGCTACATCAAGAGGAAACAAACCTTAGAGATAGAACGTAGAACTAATGTATTGTGTCAAGTTTCCAGAAGCTAGCACAAACCGTGTTTGATATAGTTCGAACTGCATCTGTCAATATAGGAGAAAACAGAGTGAAACCTAAAAATTCAAACTGTTACTGCAAACGAATGCTTCAACCTAGGAGAACGAAACTTGGGCATGCAAGTTTGATTGGTGTACTGCTCATTACTTGAAAGTATCATGAAGGTCGGAAGCAAATATTTATGTTGAGATTTCAGGAGACTCTAGTGTTTTGGCAGCCTAACAACGCCTTTCATTGAATGTGTCATTCACCAGTATCTGCTTAAGGCTACATCAAGAGGAAACAAACCTTAGAAATAGAACGTAGAACTACTGTATTGTGTCAAGTTTCAAGAAGCTAGCACAAACCGTGTTTGATTTAGAGTTCTAACTGCATCTGTCAATATAGGAGAAAACAGAGTGAAACCTAAAACTTCAAACTGTTACTGCAAACGAACGCTTCAACGTAAAAGAATGAAACTTGAGCATGCAAGTGGGATTGGTGTACTGATCATTACTTGAAAGTATCATGAAGATTGGATGAAAAAATATATGTTGAGATTTCAGGAGACTCTAGCGTTTTGGAAGTTTGGCAACCCCTTCAATACGAGTGTTATTCGCCAGTCCCTGCTTTAGGCTACATCAAGAGGAAACAAACCTTAGAGATAGAACGTAGAACTAATGTATTGTGTCAAGTTTCAAGAAGCTAGCACAAACCGTGTTTGATTTAGAGTTCGAACGCATCTGTCAATATAGGAGAAAACAGAGTGAAACCTAAAAATTCAAACTGTTACTGCAAACGAATGCTTCAACCTAGGAGAACGAAACTTGGGCATCCAAGTTTGATTGGAGTACTGCTCATTACTTGAAAGTATCATGAAGGTCGGAAGCAAAAATTTATGTTGAGATTTCAGGAGACTCTAGTGTTTTGGCCGCCTAACCACGCCTTTCATTGAATGTGTCATTCACCAGTATCTGCTTAAGGCTACATCAAGAGGAAACAAACCTTAGAGATAGAACGTAGAACTACTGTATTGTGTCAAGTTTCAAGAAGCTAGCACAAACCGTGTTTGATTTAGAGTTCTAACTGCATCTGTCAATATAGGAGAAAACAGAGTGAAACCTAAAACTTCAAACTGTTACTGCAAACGAATGCATCAACGTAAAAAAACGAAAGTTGAGCATCCAAGTGGGATTGGTGTACTGATCATTACTTGAAAGTATCATGAAGATTGGATGAAAAAATATATGTTGAGATTTCAGGAGACTAGTGTTTTGGAAGTTTGGCAACTCCTTTCATTATACGTGTTATTCGCCAGTCCCTGCTTTAGGCTACATCAAGAGGAAACAAACCTTAGAGATAGAACGTAGAACTAATGTATTGTGTCAAGTTTCAAGAAGCTAGCACAAACCGTGTTGGATATAGTTCGAACTGCATCTGTCAATATAGGAGAAAACAGAGTGAAACCTAAAAATTCAAACTGTTACTGCAAACGAATGCTTCAACGTAAAAGAATGAAACTTGAGCATGCAAGTGGGATTGGTGTACTGATCATTACTTGAAAGTATCATGAAGATTGGATGAAAAAATATATGTTGAGATTTCAGGAGACTCTAGTGTTTTGGAAGTTTGGCAACCCCTTCAATACGAGTGTTATTCGCCAGTCCCTGCTTTAGGCTACATCAAGAGGAAACAAACCTTAGAGATAGAACGTAGAACTAATGTATTGTGTCAAGTTTCCAGAAGCTAGCACAAACCGTGTTTGATATAGTTCGAACTGCATCTGTCAATATAGGAGAAAACAGAGTGAAACCTAAAAATTCAAACTGTTACTGCAAACGAATGCTTCAACCTAGGAGAACGAAACTTGGGCATGCAAGTTTGATTGGTGTACTGCTCATTACTTGAAAGTATCATGAAGGTCGGAAGCAAATATTTATGTTGAGATTTCAGGAGACTCTAGTGTTTTGGCAGCCTAACAACGCCTTTCATTGAATGTGTCATTCACCAGTATCTGCTTAAGGCTACATCAAGAGGAAACAAACCTTAGAAATAGAACGTAGAACTACTGTATTGTGTCAAGTTTCAAGAAGCTAGCACAAACCGTGTTTGATTTAGAGTTCTAACTGCATCTGTCAATATAGGAGAAAACAGAGTGAAACCTAAAACTTCAAACTGTTACTGCAAACGAATGCTTCAACGTAAAAGAACGAAACTTGAGCATCCAAGTGGGATTGGTGTACTGATCATTACTTGAAACTATCATGAAGATTGGATGAAAAAATATATGTTGAGATTTCAGGAGACTCTAGCGTTTTGGAAGTTTGGCAACCCCTTCAATATGAGTGTTATTCGCCAGTCCCTGCTTTAGGCTACATCAAGAGGAAACAAACCTTAGAGATAGAACGTAGAACTAATGTATTGTGTCAAGTTTCAAGAAGCTAGCACAAACCGTGTTTGATTTAGAGTTCGAACGCATCTGTCAATATAGGAGAAAACAGAGTGAAACCTAAAAATTCAAACTGTTACTGCAAACGAATGCTTCAACCTAGGAGAACCAAACTTAAGCATCCAAGTTTGATTGGAGTACTGCTCATTACTTGAAAGTATCATGAAGGTCGGAAGCAAAAATTTATGTTGAGATTTCAGGAGACTCTAGTGTTTTGGCCGCCTAACCACGCCTTTCATTGAATGTGTCATTCACCAGTATCTGCTTAAGGCTACATCAAGAGGAAACAAACCTTAGAGATAGAACGTAGAACTACTGTATTGTGTCAAGTTTCAAGAAGCTAGCACAAACCGTGTTTGATTTAGAGTTCTAACTGCATCTGTCAATATAGGAGAAAACAGAGTGAAACCTAAAACTTCAAACTGTTACTGCAAACGATTGCTTCAACCTAGGAGAACGAAACTTGAGCATCCAAGTGGGATTGGTGTACTGATCATTACTTGAAAGTATCATGAAGATTGGATGAAAAAATATATGTTGAGATTTCAGGAGACTCTAGCATTTTGGAAGTTTGGCAACCCCTTCAATATGAGTGTTATTCGCCAGTCCCTGCTTTAGGCTACATCAAGAGGAAACAAACCTTAGAGATAGAACGTAGAACTAATGTATTGTGTCAAGTTTCAAGAAGCTAGCACAAACCGTGTTTGATTTAGAGTTCGAACGCATCTGTCAATATAGGAGAAAACAGAGTGAAACCTAAAAATTCAAACTGTTACTGCAAACGATTGCTTCAACCTAGGAGAACGAAACTTGGGCATCCAAGTTTGATTGGTGTACTGCTCATTACTTGAAAGTATCATGAAGGTCGGAAGCAAATATTTATGTTGAGATTTCAGGAGACTCTAGTGTTTTGGCAGCCTAACAACGCCTTTCATTGAATGTGTCATTCACCAGTATCTGCTTAAGGCTACATCAAGAGGAAACAAACCTTAGAAATAGAACGTAGAACTACTGTATTGTGTCAAGTTTCAAGAAGCTAGCACAAACCGTGTTTGATTTAGAGTTCTAACTGCATCTGTCAATATAGGAGAAAACAGAGTGAAACCTAAAACTTCAAACTGTTACTGCAAACGAATGCTTCAACGTAAAAGAATGAAACTTGAGCATGTAAGTGGGATTGGTGTACTGATCATTACTTGAAAGTATCATGAAGATTGGATGAAAAAATATATGTTGAGATTTCAGGAGACTCTAGTGTTTTGGAAGTTTGGCAACCCCTTCAATACGAGTGTTATTCGCCAGTCCCTGCTTTAGGCTACATCAAGAGGAAACAAACCTTAGAGATAGAACGTAGAACTAATGTATTGTGTCAAGTTTCCAGAAGCTAGCACAAACCGTGTTTGATATAGTTCGAACTGCATCTGTCAATATAGGAGAAAACAGAGTGAAACCTAAAAATTCAAACTGTTACTGCAAACGAATGCTTCAACCTAGGAGAACGAAACTTGGGCATGCAAGTTTGATTGGTGTACTGCTCATTACTTGAAAGTATCATGAAGGTCGGAAGCAAATATTTATGTTGAGATTTCAGGAGACTCTAGTGTTTTGGCAGCCTAACAACGCCTTTCATTGAATGTGTCATTCACCAGTATCTGCTTAAGGCTACATCAAGAGGAAACAAACCTTAGAAATAGAACGTAGAACTACTGTATTGTGTCAAGTTTCAAGAAGCTAGCACAAACCGTGTTTGATTTAGAGTTCTAACTGCATCTGTCAATATAGGAGAAAACAGAGTGAAACCTAAAACTTCAAACTGTTACTGCAAACGAACGCTTCAACGTAAAAGAACGAAACTTGAGCATCCAAGTGGGATTGGTGTACTGATCATTACTTGAAAGTATCATGAAGATTGGATGAAAAAATATATGTTGAGATTTCAGGATACTAGTGTTTTGGAAGTTTGGCACCTCTTTTCATTATACGTGTTATTCGCCAGTCCCTGCTTTAGGCTACATCAAGAGGAAACAAACCTTAGAGATAGAACGTAGAACTAATGTATTGTGTCAAGTTTCAAGAAGCTAGCACAAACCGTGTTTGATTTAGAGTTCGAACGCATCTGTCAATATAGGAGAAAACAGAGTGAAACCTAAAAATTCAAACTGTTACTGCAAACGAATGCTTCAACCTAGGAGAACGAAACTTGGGCATCCAAGTTTGATTGGAGTACTGCTCATTACTTGAAAGTATCATGAAGGTCGGAAGCAAAAATTTATGTTGAGATTTCAGGAGACTCTAGTGTTTTGGCCGCCTAACCACGCCTTTCATTGAATGTGTCATTCACCAGTATCTGCTTAAGGCTACATCAAGAGGAAACAAACCTTAGAGATAGAACGTAGAACTACTGTATTGTGTCAAGTTTCAAGAAGCTAGCACAAACCGTGTTTGATTTAGAGTTCTAACTGCATCTGTCAATATAGGAGAAAACAGAGTGAAACCTAAAACTTCAAACTGTTACTGCAAACGAATGCATCAACGTAAAAAAACGAAAGTTGAGCATCCAAGTGGGATTGGTGTACTGATCATTACTTGAAAGTATCATGAAGATTGGATGAAAAAATATATGTTGAGATTTCAGGAGACTAGTGTTTTGGAAGTTTGGCAACTCCTTTCATTATACGTGTTATTCGCCAGTCCCTGCTTTAGGCTACATCAAGAGGAAACAAACCTTAGAGATAGAACGTAGAACTAATGTATTGTGTCAAGTTTCAAGAAGCTAGCACAAACCGTGTTGGATATAGTTCGAACTGCATCTGTCAATATAGGAGAAAACAGAGTGAAACCTAAAAATTCAAACTGTTACTGCAAACGAATGCTTCAACGTAAAAGAATGAAACTTGAGCATGCAAGTGGGATTGGTGTACTGATCATTACTTGAAAGTATCATGAAGATTGGATGAAAAAATATATGTTGAGATTTCAGGAGACTCTAGTGTTTTGGAAGTTTGGCAACCCCTTCAATACGAGTGTTATTCGCCAGTCCCTGCTTTAGGCTACATCAAGAGGAAACAAACCTTAGAGATAGAACGTAGAACTAATGTATTGTGTCAAGTTTCCAGAAGCTAGCACAAACCGTGTTTGATATAGTTCGAACTGCATCTGTCAATATAGGAGAAAACAGAGTGAAACCTAAAAATTCAAACTGTTACTGCAAACGAATGCTTCAACCTAGGAGAACGAAACTTGGGCATGCAAGTTTGATTGGTGTACTGCTCATTACTTGAAAGTATCATGAAGGTCGGAAGCAAATATTTATGTTGAGATTTCAGGAGACTCTAGTGTTTTGGCAGCCTAACAACGCCTTTCATTGAATGTGTCATTCACCAGTATCTGCTTAAGGCTACATCAAGAGGAAACAAACCTTAGAAATAGAACGTAGAACTACTGTATTGTGTCAAGTTTCAAGAAGCTAGCACAAACCGTGTTTGATTTAGAGTTCTAACTGCATCTGTCAATATAGGAGAAAACAGAGTGAAACCTAAAACTTCAAACTGTTACTGCAAACGAACGCTTCAACGTAAAAGAACGAAACTTGAGCATCCAAGTGGGATTGGTGTACTGATCATTACTTGAAAGTATCATGAAGATTGGATGAAAAAATATATGTTGAGATTTCAGGAGACTCTAGCGTTTTGGAAGTTTGGCAACCCCTTCAATATGAGTGTTATTCGCCAGTCCCTGCTTTAGGCTACATCAAGAGGAAACAAACCTTAGAGATAGAACGTAGAACTAATGTATTGTGTCAAGTTTCAAGAAGCTAGCACAAACCGTGTTTGATTTAGAGTTCGAACGCATCTGTCAATATAGGAGAAAACAGAGTGAAACCTAAAAATTCAAACTGTTACTGCAAACGAATGCTTCAACCTAGGAGAACCAAACTTGGGCATCCAAGTTTGATTGGAGTACTGCTCATTACTTGAAAGTATCATGAAGGTCGGAAGCAAAAATTTATGTTGAGATTTCAGGAGACTCTAGTGTTTTGGCCGCCTAACCACGCCTTTCATTGAATGTGTCATTCACCAGTATCTGCTTAAGGCTACATCAAGAGGAAACAAACCTTAGAGATAGAACGTAGAACTACTGTATTGTGTCAAGTTTCAAGAAGCTAGCACAAACCGTGTTTGATTTAGAGTTCTAACTGCATCTGTCAATATAGGAGAAAACAGAGTGAAACCTAAAACTTCAAACTGTTACTGCAAACGATTGCTTCAACCTAGGAGAACGAAACTTGAGCATCCAAGTGGGATTGGTGTACTGATCATTACTTGAAAGTATCATGAAGATTGGATGAAAAAATATATGTTGAGATTTCAGGAGACTCTAGCATTTTGGAAGTTTGGCAACCCCTTCAATATGAGTGTTATTCGCCAGTCCCTGCTTTAGGCTACATCAAGAGGAAACAAACCTTAGAGATAGAACGTAGAACTAATGTATTGTGTCAAGTTTCAAGAAGCTAGCACAAACCGTGTTTGATTTAGAGTTCGAACGCATCTGTCAATATAGGAGAAAACAGAGTGAAACCTAAAAATTCAAACTGTTACTGCAAACGATTGCTTCAACCTAGGAGAACGAAACTTGGGCATCCAAGTTTGATTGGTGTACTGCTCATTACTTGAAAGTATCATGAAGGTCGGAAGCAAATATTTATGTTGAGATTTCAGGAGACTCTAGTGTTTTGGCAGCCTAACAACGCCTTTCATTGAATGTGTCATTCACCAGTATCTGCTTAAGGCTACATCAAGAGGAAACAAACCTTAGAAATAGAACGTAGAACTACTGTATTGTGTCAAGTTTCAAGAAGCTAGCACAAACCGTGTTTGATTTAGAGTTCTAACTGCATCTGTCAATATAGGAGAAAACAGAGTGAAACCTAAAACTTCAAACTGTTACTGCAAACGAATGCTTCAACGTAAAAGAATGAAACTTGAGCATGCAAGTGGGATTGGTGTACTGATCATTACTTGAAAGTATCATGAAGATTGGATGAAAAAATATATGTTGAGATTTCAGGAGACTCTAGTGTTTTGGAAGTTTGGCAACCCCTTCAATACGAGTGTTATTCGCCAGTCCCTGCTTTAGGCTACATCAAGAGGAAACAAACCTTAGAGATAGAACGTAGAACTAATGTATTGTGTCAAGTTTCCAGAAGCTAGCACAAACCGTGTTTGATATAGTTCGAACTGCATCTGTCAATATAGGAGAAAACAGAGTGAAACCTAAAAATTCAAACTGTTACTGCAAACGAATGCTTCAACCTAGGAGAACGAAACTTGGGCATGCAAGTTTGATTGGTGTACTGCTCATTACTTGAAAGTATCATGAAGGTCGGAAGCAAATATTTATGTTGAGATTTCAGGAGACTCTAGTGTTTTGGCAGCCTAACAACGCCTTTCATTGAATGTGTCATTCACCAGTATCTGCTTAAGGCTACATCAAGAGGAAACAAACCTTAGAAATAGAACGTAGAACTACTGTATTGTGTCAAGTTTCAAGAAGCTAGCACAAACCGTGTTTGATTTAGAGTTCTAACTGCATCTGTCAATATAGGAGAAAACAGAGTGAAACCTAAAACTTCAAACTGTTACTGCAAACGAACGCTTCAACGTAAAAGAACGAAACTTGAGCATCCAAGTGGGATTGGTGTACTGATCATTACTTGAAAGTATCATGAAGATTGGATGAAAAAATATATGTTGAGATTTCAGGAGACTCTAGCGTTTTGGAAGTTTGGCAACCCCTTCAATATGAGTGTTATTCGCCAGTCCCTGCTTTAGGCTACATCAAGAGGAAACAAACCTTAGAGATAGAACGTAGAACTAATGTATTGTGTCAAGTTTCAAGAAGCTAGCACAAACCGTGTTTGATTTAGAGTTCGAACGCATCTGTCAATATAGGAGAAAACAGAGTGAAACCTAAAAATTCAAACTGTTACTGCAAACGAATGCTTCAACCTAGGAGAACCAAACTTGGGCATCCAAGTTTGATTGGAGTACTGCTCATTACTTGAAAGTATCATGAAGGTCGGAAGCAAAAATTTATGTTGAGATTTCAGGAGACTCTAGTGTTTTGGCCGCCTAACCACGCCTTTCATTGAATGTGTCATTCACCAGTATCTGCTTAAGGCTACATCAAGAGGAAACAAACCTTAGAGATAGAACGTAGAACTACTGTATTGTGTCAAGTTTCAAGAAGCTAGCACAAACCGTGTTTGATTTAGAGTTCTAACTGCATCTGTCAATATAGGAGAAAACAGAGTGAAACCTAAAACTTCAAACTGTTACTGCAAACGATTGCTTCAACCTAGGAGAACGAAACTTGAGCATCCAAGTGGGATTGGTGTACTGATCATTACTTGAAAGTATCATGAAGATTGGATGAAAAAATATATGTTGAGATTTCAGGAGACTCTAGCATTTTGGAAGTTTGGCAACCCCTTCAATATGAGTGTTATTCGCCAGTCCCTGCTTTAGGCTACATCAAGAGGAAACAAACCTTAGAGATAGAACGTAGAACTAATGTATTGTGTCAAGTTTCAAGAAGCTAGCACAAACCGTGTTTGATTTAGAGTTCGAACGCATCTGTCAATATAGGAGAAAACAGAGTGAAACCTAAAAATTCAAACTGTTACTGCAAACGATTGCTTCAACCTAGGAGAACGAAACTTGGGCATCCAAGTTTGATTGGTGTACTGCTCATTACTTGAAAGTATCATGAAGGTCGGAAGCAAATATTTATGTTGAGATTTCAGGAGACTCTAGTGTTTTGGCAGCCTAACAACGCCTTTCATTGAATGTGTCATTCACCAGTATCTGCTTAAGGCTACATCAAGAGGAAACAAACCTTAGAAATAGAACGTAGAACTACTGTATTGTGTCAAGTTTCAAGAAGCTAGCACAAACCGTGTTTGATTTAGAGTTCTAACTGCATCTGTCAATATAGGAGAAAACAGAGTGAAACCTAAAACTTCAAACTGTTACTGCAAACGAATGCTTCAACGTAAAAGAATGAAACTTGAGCATGCAAGTGGGATTGGTGTACTGATCATTACTTGAAAGTATCATGAAGATTGGATGAAAAAATATATGTTGAGATTTCAGGAGACTCTAGTGTTTTGGAAGTTTGGCAACCCCTTCAATACGAGTGTTATTCGCCAGTCCCTGCTTTAGGCTACATCAAGAGGAAACAAACCTTAGAGATAGAACGTAGAACTAATGTATTGTGTCAAGTTTCCAGAAGCTAGCACAAACCGTGTTTGATATAGTTCGAACTGCATCTGTCAATATAGGAGAAAACAGAGTGAAACCTAAAAATTCAAACTGTTACTGCAAACGAATGCTTCAACCTAGGAGAACGAAACTTGGGCATGCAAGTTTGATTGGTGTACTGCTCATTACTTGAAAGTATCATGAAGGTCGGAAGCAAATATTTATGTTGAGATTTCAGGAGACTCTAGTGTTTTGGCAGCCTAACAACGCCTTTCATTGAATGTGTCATTCACCAGTATCTGCTTAAGGCTACATCAAGAGGAAACAAACCTTAGAAATAGAACGTAGAACTACTGTATTGTGTCAAGTTTCAAGAAGCTAGCACAAACCGTGTTTGATTTAGAGTTCTAACTGCATCTGTCAATATAGGAGAAAACAGAGTGAAACCTAAAACTTCAAACTGTTACTGCAAACGAACGCTTCAACGTAAAAGAACGAAACTTGAGCATCCAAGTGGGATTGGTGTACTGATCATTACTTGAAAGTATCATGAAGATTGGATGAAAAAATATATGTTGAGATTTCAGGATACTAGTGTTTTGGAAGTTTGGCACCTCTTTTCATTATACGTGTTATTCGCCAGTCCCTGCTTTAGGCTACATCAAGAGGAAACAAACCTTAGAGATAGAACGTAGAACTAATGTATTGTGTCAAGTTTCAAGAAGCTAGCACAAACCGTGTTTGATTTAGAGTTCGAACGCATCTGTCAATATAGGAGAAAACAGAGTGAAACCTAAAAATTCAAACTGTTACTGCAAACGAATGCTTCAACCTAGGAGAACGAAACGTGGGCATCCAAGTTTGATTGGAGTACTGCTCATTACTTGAAAGTATCATGAAGGTTGGAAGCAAAAATTTATGTTGAGATTTCAGGAGACTCTAGTGTTTTGGCCGCCTAACCACGCCTTTCATTGAATGTGTCATTCACCAGTATCTGCTTAAGGCTACATCAAGAGGAAACAAACCTTAGAGATAGAACGTAGAACTACTGTATTGTGTCAAGTTTCAAGAAGCTAGCACAAACCGTGTTTGATTTAGAGTTCTAACTGCATCTGTCAATATAGGAGAAAACAGAGTGAAACCTAAAACTTCAAACTGTTACTGCAAACGATTGCTTCAACCTAGGAGAACGAAACTTGAGCATCCAAGTGGGATTGGTGTACTGATCATTACTTGAAAGTATCATGAAGATTGGATGAAAAAATATATGTTGAGATTTCAGGAGACTCTAGCATTTTGGAAGTTTGGCAACCCCTTCAATATGAGTGTTATTCGCCAGTCCCTGCTTTAGGCTACATCAAGAGGAAACAAACCTTAGAGATAGAACGTAGAACTAATGTATTGTGTCAAGTTTCAAGAAGCTAGCACAAACCGTGTTTGATTTAGAGTTCGAACGCATCTGTCAATATAGGAGAAAACAGAGTGAAACCTAAAAATTCAAACTGTTACTGCAAATGATTGCTTCAACCTAGGAGAACGAAACTTGGGCATGCAAGTTTGATTGGTGTACTGCTCATTACTTGAAAGTATCATGAAGGTCGGAAGCAAATATTTATGTTGAGATTTCAGGAGACTCTAGTGTTTTGGCAGCCTAACAACGCCTTTCATTGAATGTGTCATTCACCAGTATCTGCTTAAGGCTACATCAAGAGGAAACAAACCTTAGAAATAGAACGTAGAACTACTGTATTGTGTCAAGTTTCAAGAAGCTAGCACAAACCGTGTTTGATTTAGAGTTCTAACTGCATCTGTCAATATAGGAGAAAACAGAGTGAAACCTAAAACTTCAAACTGTTACTGCAAACGAATGCTTCAACGTAAAAGAATGAAACTTGAGCATGCAAGTGGGATTGGTGTACTGATCATTACTTGAAAGTATCATGAAGATTGGATGAAAAAATATATGTTGAGATTTCAGGAGACTCTAGTGTTTTGGAAGTTTGGCAACCCCTTCAATACGAGTGTTATTCGCCAGTCCCTGCTTTAGGCTACATCAAGAGGAAACAAACCTTAGAGATAGAACGTAGAACTAATGTATTGTGTCAAGTTTCCAGAAGCTAGCACAAACCGTGTTTGATATAGTTCGAACTGCATCTGTCAATATAGGAGAAAACAGAGTGAAACCTAAAAATTCAAACTGTTACTGCAAACGAATGCTTCAACCTAGGAGAACGAAACTTGGGCATGCAAGTTTGATTGGTGTACTGCTCATTACTTGAAAGTATCATGAAGGTCGGAAGCAAATATTTATGTTGAGATTTCAGGAGACTCTAGTGTTTTGGCAGCCTAACAACGCCTTTCATTGAATGTGTCATTCACCAGTATCTGCTTAAGGCTACATCAAGAGGAAACAAACCTTAGAAATAGAACGTAGAACTACTGTATTGTGTCAAGTTTCAAGAAGCTAGCACAAACCGTGTTTGATTTAGAGTTCTAACTGCATCTGTCAATATAGGAGAAAACAGAGTGAAACCTAAAACTTCAAACTGTTACTGCAAACGAACGCTTCAACGTAAAAGAACGAAACTTGAGCATCCAAGTGGGATTGGTGTACTGATCATTACTTGAAAGTATCATGAAGATTGGATGAAAAAATATATGTTGAGATTTCAGGAGACTCTAGCGTTTTGGAAGTTTGGCAACCCCTTCAATATGAGTGTTATTCGCCAGTCCCTGCTTTAGGCTACATCAAGAGGAAACAAACCTTAGAGATAGAACGTAGAACTAATGTATTGTGTCAAGTTTCAAGAAGCTAGCACAAACCGTGTTTGATTTAGAGTTCGAACGCATCTGTCAATATAGGAGAAAACAGAGTGAAACCTAAAAATTCAAACTGTTACTGCAAACGAATGCTTCAACCTAGGAGAACGAAACTTGGGCATCCAAGTTTGATTGGAGTACTGCTCATTACTTGAAAGTATCATGAAGGTCGGAAGCAAAAATTTATGTTGAGATTTCAGGAGACTCTAGTGTTTTGGCCGCCTAACCACGCCTTTCATTGAATGTGTCATTCACCAGTATCTGCTTAAGGCTACATCAAGAGGAAACAAACCTTAGAGATAGAACGTAGAACTACTGTATTGTGTCAAGTTTCAAGAAGCTAGCACAAACCGTGTTTGATTTAGAGTTCTAACTGCATCTGTCAATATAGGAGAAAACAGAGTGAAACCTAAAACTTCAAACTGTTACTGCAAACGAATGCATCAACGTAAAAAAACGAAAGTTGAGCATCCAAGTAGGATTGGTGTACTGATCATTACTTGAAAGTATCATGAAGATTGGATGAAAAAATATATGTTGAGATTTCAGGAGACTAGTGTTTTGGAAGTTTGGCAACTCCTTTCATTATACGTGTTATTCGCCAGTCCCTGCTTTAGGCTACATCAAGAGGAAACAAACCTTAGAGATAGAACGTAGAACTAATGTATTGTGTCAAGTTTCAAGAAGCTAGCACAAACCGTGTTGGATATAGTTCGAACTGCATCTGTCAATATAGGAGAAAACAGAGTGAAACCTAAAAATTCAAACTGTTACTGCAAACGAATGCTTCAACGTAAAAGAATGAAACTTGAGCATGCAAGTGGGATTGGTGTACTGATCATTACTTGAAAGTATCATGAAGGTCGGAAGCAAATATTTATGTTGAGATTTCAGGAGACTCTAGTGTTTTGGCAGCCTAACAACGCCTTTCATTGAATGTGTCATTCACCAGTATCTGCTTAAGGCTACATCAAGAGGAAACAAACCTTAGAAATAGAACGTAGAACTACTGTATTGTGTCAAGTTTCAAGAAGCTAGCACAAACCGTGTTTGATTTAGAGTTCTAACTGCATCTGTCAATATAGGAGAAAACAGAGTGAAACCTAAAACTTCAAACTGTTACTGCAAACGAATGCTTCAACGTAAAAGAATGAAACTTGAGCATGCAAGTGGGATTGGTGTACTGATCATTACTTGAAAGTATCATGAAGATTGGATGAAAAAATATATGTTGAGATTTCAGGAGACTCTAGTGTTTTGGAAGTTTGGCAACCCCTTCAATACGAGTGTTATTCGCCAGTCCCTGCTTTAGGCTACATCAAGAGGAAACAAACCTTAGAGATAGAACGTAGAACTAATGTATTGTGTCAAGTTTCCAGAAGCTAGCACAAACCGTGTTTGATATAGTTCGAACTGCATCTGTCAATATAGGAGAAAACAGAGTGAAACCTAAAAATTCAAACTGTTACTGCAAACGAATGCTTCAACCTAGGAGAACGAAACTTGGGCATGCAAGTTTGATTGGTGTACTGCTCATTACTTGAAAGTATCATGAAGGTCGGAAGCAAATATTTATGTTGAGATTTCAGGAGACTCTAGTGTTTTGGCAGCCTAACAACGCCTTTCATTGAATGTGTCATTCACCAGTATCTGCTTAAGGCTACATCAAGAGGAAACAAACCTTAGAAATAGAACGTAGAACTACTGTATTGTGTCAAGTTTCAAGAAGCTAGCACAAACCGTGTTTGATTTAGAGTTCTAACTGCATCTGTCAATATAGGAGAAAACAGAGTGAAACCTAAAACTTCAAACTGTTACTGCAAACGAACGCTTCAACGTAAAAGAACGAAACTTGAGCATCCAAGTGGGATTGGTGTACTGATCATTACTTGAAAGTATCATGAAGATTGGATGAAAAAATATATGTTGAGATTTCAGGAGACTCTAGCGTTTTGGAAGTTTGGCAACCCCTTCAATATGAGTGTTATTCGCCAGTCCCTGCTTTAGGCTACATCAAGAGGAAACAAACCTTAGAGATAGAACGTAGAACTAATGTATTGTGTCAAGTTTCAAGAAGCTAGCACAAACCGTGTTTGATTTAGAGTTCGAACGCATCTGTCAATATAGGAGAAAACAGAGTGAAACCTAAAAATTCAAACTGTTACTGCAAACGAATGCTTCAACCTAGGAGAACGAAACTTGGGCATCCAAGTTTGATTGGAGTACTGCTCATTACTTGAAAGTATCATGAAGGTCGGAAGCAAAAATTTATGTTGAGATTTCAGGAGACTCTAGTGTTTTGGCCGCCTAACCACGCCTTTCATTGAATGTGTCATTCACCAGTATCTGCTTAAGGCTACATCAAGAGGAAACAAACCTTAGAGATAGAACGTAGAACTACTGTATTGTGTCAAGTTTCAAGAAGCTAGCACAAACCGTGTTTGATTTAGAGTTCTAACTGCATCTGTCAATATAGGAGAAAACAGAGTGAAACCTAAAACTTCAAACTGTTACTGCAAACGAATGCATCAACGTAAAAAAACGAAAGTTGAGCATCCAAGTAGGATTGGTGTACTGATCATTACTTGAAAGTATCATGAAGATTGGATGAAAAAATATATGTTGAGATTTCAGGAGACTAGTGTTTTGGAAGTTTGGCAACTCCTTTCATTATACGTGTTATTCGCCAGTCCCTGCTTTAGGCTACATCAAGAGGAAACAAACCTTAGAGATAGAACGTAGAACTAATGTATTGTGTCAAGTTTCAAGAAGCTAGCACAAACCGTGTTGGATATAGTTCGAACTGCATCTGTCAATATAGGAGAAAACAGAGTGAAACCTAAAAATTCAAACTGTTACTGCAAACGAATGCTTCAACGTAAAAGAATGAAACTTGAGCATGCAAGTGGGATTGGTGTACTGATCATTACTTGAAAGTATCATGAAGATTGGATGAAAAAATATATGTTGAGATTTCAGGAGACTCTAGTGTTTTGGAAGTTTGGCAACCCCTTCAATACGAGTGTTATTCGCCAGTCCCTGCTTTAGACTACATCAAGAGGAAACAAACCTTAGAGATAGAACGTAGAACTAATGTATTGTGTCAAGTTTCCAGAAGCTAGCACAAACCGTGTTTGATATAGTTCGAACTGCATCTGTCAATATAGGAGAAAACAGAGTGAAACCTAAAAATTCAAACTGTTACTGCAAACGAATGCTTCAACCTAGGAGAACGAAACTTGGGCATGCAAGTTTGATTGGTGTACTGCTCATTACTTGAAAGTATCATGAAGGTCGGAAGCAAATATTTATGTTGAGATTTCAGGAGACTCTAGTGTTTTGGCAGCCTAACAACGCCTTTCATTGAATGTGTCATTCACCAGTATCTGCTTAAGGCTACATCAAGAGGAAACAAACCTTAGAAATAGAACGTAGAACTACTGTATTGTGTCAAGTTTCAAGAAGCTAGCACAAACCGTGTTTGATTTAGAGTTCTAACTGCATCTGTCAATATAGGAGAAAACAGAGTGAAACCTAAAACTTCAAACTGTTACTGCAAACGAATGCTTCAACGTAAAAGAACGAAACTTGAGCATCCAAGTGGGATTGGTGTACTGATCATTACTTGAAAGTATCATGAAGATTGGATGAAAAAATATATGTTGAGATTTCAGGAGACTCTAGCATTTTGGAAGTTTGGCAACCCCTTCAATATGAGTGTTATTCGCCAGTCCCTGCTTTAGGCTACATCAAGAGGAAACAAACCTTAGAGATAGAACGTAGAACTAATGTATTGTGTCAAGTTTCAAGAAGCTAGCACAAACCGTGTTTGATTTAGAGTTCGAACGCATCTGTCAATATAGGAGAAAACAGAGTGAAACCTAAAAATTCAAACTGTTACTGCAAACGATTGCTTCAACCTAGGAGAACGAAACTTGGGCATGCAAGTTTGATTGGTGTACTGCTCATTACTTGAAAGTATCATGAAGGTCGGAAGCAAATATTTATGTTGAGATTTCAGGAGACTCTAGTGTTTTGGCAGCCTAACAACGCCTTTCATTGAATGTGTCATTCACCAGTATCTGCTTAAGGCTACATCAAGAGGAAACAAACCTTAGAAATAGAACGTAGAACTACTGTATTGTGTCAAGTTTCAAGAAGCTAGCACAAACCGTGTTTGATTTAGAGTTCTAACTGCATCTGTCAATATAGGAGAAAACAGAGTGAAACCTAAAACTTCAAACTGTTACTGCAAACGAATGCTTCAACGTAAAAGAACGAAACTTGAGCATCCAAGTGGGATTGGTGTACTGATCATTACTTGAAAGTATCATGAAGATTGGATGAAAAAATATATGTTGAGATTTCAGGAGACTCTAGCATTTTGGAAGTTTGGCAACCCCTTCAATATGAGTGTTATTCGCCAGTCCCTGCTTTAGGCTACATCAAGAGGAAACAAACCTTAGAGATAGAACGTAGAACTAATGTATTGTGTCAAGTTTCAAGAAGCTAGCACAAACCGTGTTTGATTTAGAGTTCGAACGCATCTGTCAATATAGGAGAAAACAGAGTGAAACCTAAAAATTCAAACTCTTACTGCAAACGATTGCTTCAACCTAGCAGAACGAAACTTGGGCATCCAAGTTTGATTGGTGTACTGCTCATTACTTGAAAGTATCATGAAGGTCGGAAGCAAATATTTATGTTGAGATTTCAGGAGACTCTAGTGTTTTGGCAGCCTAACAACGCCTTTCATTGAATGTGTCATTCACCAGTATCTGCTTAAGGCTACATCAAGAGGAAACAAACCTTAGAAATAGAACGTAGAACTACTGTATTGTGTCAAGTTTCAAGAAGCTAGCACAAACCGTGTTTGATTTAGAGTTCTAACTGCATCTGTCAATATAGGAGAAAACAGAGTGAAACTTAAAACTTCAAACTGTTACTGCAAACGAATGCTTCAACGTAAAAGAAGGAAACTTGAGCATGCAAGTGGGATTGGTGTACTGATCATTACTTGAAAGTATCATGAAGATTGGATGAAAAAATATATGTTGAGATTTCAGGAGACTCTAGTGTTTTGGAAGTTTGGCAACCCCTTCAATACGAGTGTTATTCGCCAGTCCCTGCTTTAGGCTACATCAAGAGGAAACAAACCTTAGAGATAGAACGTAGAACTAATGTATTGTGTCAAGTTTCCAGAAGCTAGCACAAACCGTGTTTGATATAGTTCGAACTGCATCTGTCAATATAGGAGAAAACAGAGTGAAACCTAAAAATTCAAACTGTTACTGCAAACGAATGCTTCAACCTAGGAGAACGAAACTTGGGCATGCAAGTTTGATTGGTGTACTGCTCATTACTTGAAAGTATCATGAAGGTCGGAAGCAAATATTTATGTTGAGATTTCAGGAGACTCTAGTGTTTTGGCAGCCTAACAACGCCTTTCATTGAATGTGTCATTCACCAGTATCTGCTTAAGGCTACATCAAGAGGAAACAAACCTTAGAAATAGAACGTAGAACTACTGTATTGTGTCAAGTTTCAAGAAGCTAGCACAAACCGTGTTTGATTTAGAGTTCTAACTGCATCTGTCAATATAGGAGAAAACAGAGTGAAACCTAAAACTTCAAACTGTTACTGCAAACGAACGCTTCAACGTAAAAGAACGAAACTTGAGCATCCAAGTGGGATTGGTGTACTGATCATTACTTGAAAGTATCATGAAGATTGGATGAAAAAATATATGTTGAGATTTCAGGATACTAGTGTTTTGGAAGTTTGGCACCTCCTTTCATTATACGTGTTATTCGCCAGTCCCTGCTTTAGGCTACATCAAGAGGAAACAAACCTTAGAGATAGAACGTAGAACTAATGTATTGTGTCAAGTTTCAAGAAGCTAGCACAAACCGTGTTTGATTTAGAGTTCGAACGCATCTGTCAATATAGGAGAAAACAGAGTGAAACCTAAAAATTCAAACTGTTACTGCAAACGAATGCTTCAACCTAGGAGAACGAAACTTGGGCATCCAAGTTTGATTGGAGTACTGCTCATTACTTGAAAGTATCATGAAGGTCGGAAGCAAAAATTTATGTTGAGATTTCAGGAGACTCTAGTGTTTTGGCCGCCTAACCACGCCTTTCATTGAATGTGTCATTCACCAGTATCTGCTTAAGGCTACATCAAGAGGAAACAAACCTTAGAGATAGAACGTAGAACTACTGTATTGTGTCAAGTTTCAAGAAGCTAGCACAAACCGTGTTTGATTTAGAGTTCTAACTGCATCTGTCAATATAGGAGAAAACAGAGTGAAACCTAAAACTTCAAACTGTTACTGCAAACGAATGCATCAACGTAAAAAAACGAAAGTTGAGCATCCAAGTGGGATTGGTGTACTGATCATTACTTGAAAGTATCATGAAGATTGGATGAAAAAATATATGTTGAGATTTCAGGAGACTAGTGTTTTGGAAGTTTGGCAACTCCTTTCATTATACGTGTTATTCGCCAGTCCCTGCTTTAGGCTACATCAAGAGGAAACAAACCTTAGAGATAGAACGTAGAACTAATGTATTGTGTCAAGTTTCAAGAAGCTAGCACAAACCGTGTTGGATATAGTTCGAACTGCATCTGTCAATATAGGAGAAAACAGAGTGAAACCTAAAACTTCAAACTGTTACTGCAAACGAATGCTTCAACGTAAAAGAATGAAACTTGAGCATGCAAGTGGGATTGGTGTACTGATCATTACTTGAAAGTATCATGAAGATTGGATGAAAAAATATATGTTGAGATTTCAGGAGACTCTAGTGTTTTGGAAGTTTGGCAACCCCTTCAATACGAGTGTTATTCGCCAGTCCCTGCTTTAGGCTACATCAAGAGGAAACAAACCTTAGAGATAGAACGTAGAACTAATGTATTGTGTCAAGTTTCCAGAAGCTAGCACAAACCGTGTTTGATATAGTTCGAACTGCATCTGTCAATATAGGAGAAAACAGAGTGAAACCTAAAAATTCAAACTGTTACTGCAAACGAATGCTTCAACCTAGGAGAACGAAACTTGGGCATGCAAGTTTGATTGGTGTACTGCTCCTTACTTGAAAGTATCATGAAGGTCGGAAGCAAATATTTATGTTGAGATTTCAGGAGACTCTAGTGTTTTGGCAGCCTAACAACGCCTTTCATTGAATGTGTCATTCACCAGTATCTGCTTAAGGCTACATCAAGAGGAAACAAACCTTAGAAATAGAACGTAGAACTACTGTATTGTGTCAAGTTTCAAGAAGCTAGCACAAACCGTGTTTGATTTAGAGTTCTAACTGCATCTGTCAATATAGGAGAAAACAGAGTGAAACCTAAAACTTCAAACTGTTACTGCAAACGAACGCTTCAACGTAAAAGAACGAAACTTGAGCATCCAAGTGGGATTGGTGTACTGATCATTACTTGAAAGTATCATGAAGATTGGATGAAAAAATATATGTTGAGATTTCAGGAGACTTTAGCGTTTTGGAAGTTTGGCAACCCCTTCAATATGAGTGTTATTCGCCAGTCCCTGCTTTAGGCTACATCAAGAGGAAACAAACCTTAGAGATAGAACGTAGAACTAATGTATTGTGTCAAGTTTCAAGAAGCTAGCACAAACCGTGTTTGATTTAGAGTTCGAACGCATCTGTCAATATAGGAGAAAACAGAGTGAAACCTAAAAATTCAAACTGTTACTGCAAACGAATGCTTCAACGTAAAAGAATGAAACTTGAGCATGCAAGTGGGATTGGTGTACTGATCATTACTTGAAAGTATCATGAAGATTGGATGAAAAAATATATGTTGAGATTTCAGGAGACTCTAGTGTTTTGGAAGTTTGGCAACCCCTTCAATACGAGTGCTATTCGCCAGTCCCTGCTTTAGGCTACATCAAGAGGAAACAAACCTTAGAGATAGAACGTAGAACTAATGTATTGTGTCAAGTTTCAAGAAGCTAGCACAAACCGTGTTGGATATAGTTCGAACTGCATCTGTCAATATAGGAGAAAACAGAGTGAAACCTAAAAATTCAAACTGTTACTGCAAACGAATGCTTCAACGTAAAAGAATGAAACTTGAGCATGCAAGTGGGATTGGTGTACTGATCATTACTTGAAAGTATCATGAAGATTGGATGAAAAAATATATGTTGAGATTTCAGGAGACTCTAGTGTTTTGGAAGTTTGGCAACCCCTTCAATACGAGTGTTATTCGCCAGTCCCTGCTTTAGGCTACATCAAGAGGAAACAAACCTTAGAGAAAGAACGTAGAACTAATGTATTGTGTCAAGTTTCCAGAAGCTAGCACAAACCGTGTTTGATATAGTTCGAACTGCATCTGTCAATATAGGAGAAAACAGAGTGAAACCTAAAAATTCAAACTGTTACTGCAAACGAATGCTTCAACCTAGGAGAACGAAACTTGGGCATGCAAGTTTGATTGGTGTACTGCTCATTACTTGAAAGTATCATGAAGGTCGGAAGCAAATATTTATGTTGAGATTTCAGGAGACTCTAGTGTTTTGGCAGCCTAACAACGCCTTTCATTGAATGTGTCATTCACCAGTATCTGCTTAAGGCTACATCAAGAGGAAACAAACCTTAGAAATAGAACGTAGAACTACTGTATTGTGTCAAGTTTCAAGAAGCTAGCACAAACCGTGTTTGATTTAGAGTTCTAACTGCATCTGTCAATATAGGAGAAAACAGAGTGAAACCTAAAACTTCAAACTGTTACTGCAAACGAACGCTTCAACGTAAAAGAACCGAAACTTGAGCATCCAAGTGGGATTGGTGTACTGATCATTACTTGAAAGTATCATGAAGATTGGATGAAAAAATATATGTTGAGATTTCAGGAGACTCTAGCGTTTTGGAAGTTTGGCAACCCCTTCAATATGAGTGTTATTCGCCAGTCCCTGCTTTAGGCTACATCAAGAGGAAACAAACCTTAGAGATAGAACGTAGAACTAATGTATTGTGTCAAGTTTCAAGAAGCTAGCACAAACCGTGTTTGATTTAGAGTTCGAACGCATCTGTCAATATAGGAGAAAACAGAGTGAAACCTAAAAATTCAAACTGTTACTGCAAACGAATGCTTCAACCTAGGAGAACGAAACTTGGGCATCCAAGTTTGATTGGAGTACTGCTCATTACTTGAAAGTATCATGAAGGTCGGAAGCAAAAATTTATGTTGAGATTTCAGGAGACTCTAGTGTTTTGGCCGCCTAACCACGCCTTTCATTGAATGTGTCATTCACCAGTATCTGCTTAAGGCTACATCAAGAGGAAACAAACCTTAGAGATAGAACGTAGAACTACTGTATTGTGTCAAGTTTCAAGAAGCTAGCACAAACCGTGTTTGATTTAGAGTTCTAACTGCATCTGTCAATATAGGAGAAAACAGAGTGAAACCTAAAACTTCAAACTGTTACTGCAAACGAATGCATCAACGTAAAAAAACGAAAGTTGAGCATCCAAGTGGGATTGGTGTACTGATCATTACTTGAAAGTATCATGAAGATTGGATGAAAAAATATATGTTGAGATTTCAGGAGACTAGTGTTTTGGAAGTTTGGCAACTCCTTTCATTATACGTGTTATTCGCCAGTCCCTGCTTTAGGCTACATCAAGAGGAAACAAACCTTAGAGATAGAACGTAGAACTAATGTATTGTGTCAAGTTTCCAGAAGCTAGCACAAACCGTGTTTGATATAGTTCGAACTGCATCTGTCAATATAGGAGAAAACAGAGTGAAACCTAAAAATTCAAACTGTTACTGCAAACGAATGCTTCAACCTAGGAGAACGAAACTTGGGCATGCAAGTTTGATTGGTGTACTGCTCATTACTTGAAAGTATCATGAAGGTCGGAAGCAAATATTATGTTGAGATTTCAGGAGACTCTAGTGTTTTGGCAGCCTAACAACGCCTTTCATTGAATGTGAAATTCACCAATATCTGCTTAAGGCTACATCAAGAGGAAACAAACCTTAGAAATAGAACGTAGAACTACTGTATTGTGTCAAGTTTCAAGAAGCTAGCACAAACCGTGTTTGATTTAGAGTTCTAACTGCATCTGTCAATATAGGAGAAAACAGAGTGAAACCTAAAACTTCAAACTGTTACTGCAAACGAATGCTTCAACGTAAAAGAACGAAACTTGAGCATCCAAGTGGGATTGGTGTACTGATCATTACTTGAAAGTATCATGAAGATTGGATGAAAAAATATATGTTGAGATTTCAGGAGACTCTAGCATTTTGGAAGTTTGGCAACCCCTTCAATATGAGTGTTATTCGCCAGTCCCTGCTTTAGGCTACATCAAGAGGAAACAAACCTTAGAGATAGAACGTAGAACTAATGTATTGTGTCAAGTTTCAAGAAGCTAGCACAAACCGTGTTTGATTTAGAGTTCGAACGCATCTGTCAATATAGGAGAAAACAGAGTGAAACCTAAAAATTCAAACTCTTACTGCAAACGATTGCTTCAACCTAGGAGAACGAAACTTGGGCATCCAAGTTTGATTGGTGTACTGCTCATTACTTGAAAGTATCATGAAGGTCGGAAGCAAATATTTATGTTGAGATTTCAGGAGACTCTAGTGTTTTGGCAGCCTAACAACGCCTTTCATTGAATGTGTCATTCACCAGTATCTGCTTAAGGCTACATCAAGAGGAAACAAACCTTAGAAATAGAACGTAGAACTACTGTATTGTGTCAAGTTTCAAGAAGCTAGCACAAACCGTGTTTGATTTAGAGTTCTAACTGCATCTGTCAATATAGGAGAAAACAGAGTGAAACTTAAAACTTCAAACTGTTACTGCAAACGAATGCTTCAACGTAAAAGAATGAAACTTGAGCATGCAAGTGGGATTGGTGTACTGATCATTACTTGAAAGTATCATGAAGATTGGATGAAAAAATATATGTTGAGATTTCAGGAGACTCTAGTGTTTTGGAAGTTTGGCAACCCCTTCAATACGAGTGTTATTCGCCAGTCCCTGCTTTAGGCTACATCAAGAGGAAACAAACCTTAGAGATAGAACGTAGAACTAATGTATTGTGTCAAGTTTCCAGAAGCTAGCACAAACCGTGTTTGATATAGTTCGAACTGCATCTGTCAATATAGGAGAAAACAGAGTGAAACCTAAAAATTCAAACTGTTACTGCAAACGAATGCTTCAACCTAGGAGAACGAAACTTGGGCATGCAAGTTTGATTGGTGTACTGCTCATTACTTGAAAGTATCATGAAGGTCGGAAGCAAATATTTATGTTGAGATTTCAGGAGACTCTAGTGTTTTGGCAGCCTAACAACGCCTTTCATTGAATGTGTCATTCACCAGTATCTGCTTAAGGCTACATCAAGAGGAAACAAACCTTAGAGATAGAACGTAGAACTACTGTATTGTGTCAAGTTTCAAGAAGCTAGCACAAACCGTGTTTGATTTAGAGTTCTAACTGCATCTGTCAATATAGGAGAAAACAGAGTGAAACCTAAAACTTCAAACTGTTACTGCAAACGAACGCTTCAACGTAAAAGAACGAAACTTGAGCATCCAAGTGGGATTGGTGTACTGATCATTACTTGAAAGTATCATGAAGATTGGATGAAAAAATATATGTTGAGATTTCAGGATACTAGTGTTTTGGAAGTTTGGCACCTCCTTTCATTATACGTGTTATTCGCCAGTCCCTGCTTTAGGCTACATCAAGAGGAAACAAACCTTAGAGATAGAACGTAGAACTAATGTATTGTGTCAAGTTTCAAGAAGCTAGCACAAACCGTGTTTGATTTAGAGTTCGAACGCATCTGTCAATATAGGAGAAAACAGAGTGAAACCTAAAAATTCAAACTGTTACTGCAAACGAATGCTTCAACGTAAAAGAATGAAACTTGAGCATGCAAGTGGGATTGGTGTACTGATCATTACTTGAAAGTATCATGAAGATTGGATGAAAAAATATATGTTGAGATTTCAGGAGACTCTAGCATTTTGGAAGTTTGGCAACCCCTTCAATATGAGTGTTATTCGCCAGTCCCTGCTTTAGGCTACATCAAGAGGAAACAAACCTTAGAGATAGAACGTAGAACTAATGTATTTGTCAAGTTTCCAGAAGCTAGCACAAACCGTGTTTGATATAGTTCGAACTGCATCTGTCAATATAGGAGAAAACAGAGTGAAACCTAAAAATTCAAACTGTTACTGCAAACGAATGCTTCAACCTAGGAGAACGAAACTTGGGCATGCAAGTTTGATTGGTGTACTGCTCATTACTTGAAAGTATCATGAAGGTCGGAAGCAAATATTTATGTTGAGATTTCAGGAGACTCTAGTGTTTTGGCAGCCTAACAACGCCTTTCATTGAATGTGTCATTCACCAGTATCTGCTTAAGGCTACATCAAGAGGAAACAAACCTTAGAAATAGAACGTAGAACTACTGTATTGTGTCAAGTTTCAAGAAGCTAGCACAAACCGTGTTTGATTTAGAGTTCTAACTGCATCTGTCAATATAGGAGAAAACAGAGTGAAACCTAAAACTTCAAACTGTTACTGCAAACGAACGCTTCAACGTAAAAGAACGAAACTTGAGCATCCAAGTGGGATTGGTGTACTGATCATTACTTGAAAGTATCATGAAGATTGGATGAAAAAATATATGTTGAGATTTCAGGAGACTCTAGCATTTTGGAAGTTTGGCAACCCCTTCAATATGAGTGTTATTCGCCAGTCCCTGCTTTAGGCTACATCAAGAGGAAACAAACCTTAGAGATAGAACGTAGAACTAATGTATTGTGTCAAGTTTCAAGAAGCTAGCACAAACCGTGTTTGATTTAGAGTTCGAACGCATCTGTCAATATAGGAGAAAACAGAGTGAAACCTAAAAATTCAAACTCTTACTGCAAACGATTGCTTCAACCTAGGAGAACGAAACTTGGGCATCCAAGTTTGATTGGTGTACTGCTCATTACTTGAAAGTATCATGAAGGTCGGAAGCAAATATTTATGTTGAGATTTCAGGAGACTCTAGTGTTTTGGCAGCCTAACAACGCCTTTCATTGAATTGTCATTCACCAGTATCTGCTTAAGGCTACATCAAGAGGAAACAAACCTTAGAAATAGAACGTAGAACTACTGTATTGTGTCAAGTTTCAAGAAGCTAGCACAAACCGTGTTTGATTTAGAGTTCTAACTGCATCTGTCAATATAGGAGAAAACAGAGTGAAACTTAAAACTTCAAACTGTTACTGCAAACGAATGCTTCAACGTAAAAGAATGAAACTTGAGCATGCAAGTGGGATTGGTGTACTGATCATTACTTGAAAGTATCATGAAGATTGGATGAAAAAATATATGTTGAGATTTCAGGAGACTCTAGTGTTTTGGAAGTTTGGCAACCCCTTCAATACGAGTGTTATTCGCCAGTCCCTGCTTTAGGCTACATCAAGAGGAAACAAACCTTAGAGATAGAACGTAGAACTAATGTATTGTGTCAAGTTTCCAGAAGCTAGCACAAACCGTGTTTGATATAGTTCGAACTGCATCTGTCAATATAGGAGAAAACAGAGTGAAACCTAAAAATTCAAACTGTTACTGCAAACGAATGCTTCAACCTAGGAGAACGAAACTTGGGCATGCAAGTTTGATTGGTGTACTGCTCATTACTTGAAAGTATCATGAAGGTCGGAAGCAAATATTTATGTTGAGATTTCAGGAGACTCTAGTGTTTTGGCAGCCTAACAACGCCTTTCATTGAATGTGTCATTCACCAGTATCTGCTTAAGGCTACATCAAGAGGAAACAAACCTTAGAAATAGAACGTAGAACTACTGTATTGTGTCAAGTTTCAAGAAGCTAGCACAAACCGTGTTTGATTTAGAGTTCTAACTGCATCTGTCAATATAGGAGAAAACAGAGTGAAACCTAAAACTTCAAACTGTTACTGCAAACGAACGCTTCAACGTAAAAGAACGAAACTTGAGCATCCAAGTGGGATTGGTGTACTGATCATTACTTGAAAGTATCATGAAGATTGGATGAAAAAATATATGTTGAGATTTCAGGATACTAGTGTTTTGGAAGTTTGGCACCTCCTTTCATTATACGTGTTATTCGCCAGTCCCTGCTTTAGGCTACATCAAGAGGAAACAAACCTTAGAGATAGAACGTAGAACTAATGTATTGTGTCAAGTTTCAAGAAGCTAGCACAAACCGTGTTTGATTTAGAGTTCGAACGCATCTGTCAATATAGGAGAAAACAGAGTGAAACCTAAAAATTCAAACTGTTACTGCAAACGAATGCTTCAACCTAGGAGAACGAAACTTGGGCATCCAAGTTTGATTGGAGTACTGCTCATTACTTGAAAGTATCATGAAGGTCGGAAGCAAAAATTTATGTTGAGATTTCAGGAGACTCTAGTGTTTTGGCCGCCTAACCACGCCTTTCATTGAATGTGTCATTCACCAGTATCTGCTTAAGGCTACATCAAGAGGAAACAAACCTTAGAGATAGAACGTAGAACTACTGTATTGTGTCAAGTTTCAAGAAGCTAGCACAAACCGTGTTTGATTTAGAGTTCTAACTGCATCTGTCAATATAGGAGAAAACAGAGTGAAACCTAAAAATTCAAACTGTTACTGCAAACGATTGCTTCAACCTAGGAGAACGAAACTTGGGCATCCAAGTTTGATTGGTGTACTGCTCATTACTTGAAAGTATCATGAAGGTCGGAAGCAAATATTTATGTTGAGATTTCAGGAGACTCTAGTGTTTTGGCAGCCTAACAACGCCTTTCATTGAATGTGTCATTCACCAGTATCTGCTTAAGGCTACATCAAGAGGAAACAAACCTTAGAAATAGAACGTAGAACTACTGTATTGTGTCAAGTTTCAAGAAGCTAGCACAAACCGTGTTTGATTTAGAGTTCTAACTGCATCTGTCAATATAGGAGAAAACAGAGTGAAACCTAAAACTTCAAACTGTTACTGCAAACGAATGCTTCAACGTAAAAGAATGAAACTTGAGCATGCAAGTGGGATTGGTGTACTGATCATTACTTGAAAGTATCATGAAGATTGGATGAAAAAATATATGTTGAGATTTCAGGAGACTCTAGTGTTTTGGAAGTTTGGCAACCCCTTCAATACGAGTGTTATTCGCCAGTCCTGCTTTAGGCTACATCAAGAGGAAACAAACCTTAGAGATAGAACGTAGAACTAATGTATTGTGTCAAGTTTCCAGAAGCTAGCACAAACCGTGTTTGATATAGTTCGAACTGCATCTGTCAATATAGGAGAAAACAGAGTGAAACCTAAAAATTCAAACTGTTACTGCAAACGAATGCTTCAACCTAGGAGAACGAAACTTGGGCATGCAAGTTTGATTGGTGTACTGCTCATTACTTGAAAGTATCATGAAGGTCGGAAGCAAATATTTATGTTGAGATTTCAGGAGACTCTAGTGTTTTGGCAGCCTAACAACGCCTTTCATTGAATGTGTCATTCACCAGTATCTGCTTAAGGCTACATCAAGAGGAAACAAACCTTAGAAATAGAACGTAGAACTACTGTATTGTGTCAAGTTTCAAGAAGCTAGCACAAACCGTGTTTGATTTAGAGTTCTAACTGCATCTGTCAATATAGGAGAAAACAGAGTGAAACCTAAAACTTCAAACTGTTACTGCAAACGAACGCTTCAACGTAAAAGAATGAAACTTGAGCATGCAAGTGGGATTGGTGTACTGATCATTACTTGAAAGTATCATGAAGATTGGATGAAAAAATATATGTTGAGATTTCAGGAGACTCTAGCGTTTTGGAAGTTTGGCAACCCCTTCAATACGAGTGTTATTCGCCAGTCCCTGCTTTAGGCTACATCAAGAGGAAACAAACCTTAGAGATAGAACGTAGAACTAATGTATTGTGTCAAGTTTCCAGAAGCTAGCACAAACCGTGTTTGATATAGTTCGAACTGCATCTGTCAATATAGGAGAAAACAGAGTGAAACCTAAAAATTCAAACTGTTACTGCAAACGAATGCTTCAACCTAGGAGAACGAAACTTGGGCATGCAAGTTTGATTGGTGTACTGCTCATTACTTGAAAGTATCATGAAGGTCGGAAGCAAATATTTATGTTGAGATTTCAGGAGACTCTAGTGTTTTGGCAGCCTAACAACGCCTTTCATTGAATGTGTCATTCACCAGTATCTGCTTAAGGCTACATCAAGAGGAAACAAACCTTAGAAATAGAACGTAGAACTACTGTATTGTGTCAAGTTTCAAGAAGCTAGCACAAACCGTGTTTGATTTAGAGTTCTAACTGCATCTGTCAATATAGGAGAAAACAGAGTGAAACCTAAAACTTCAAACTGTTACTGCAAACGAACGCTTCAACGTAAAAGAATGAAACTTGAGCATGCAAGTGGGATTGGTGTACTGATCATTACTTGAAAGTATCATGAAGATTGGATGAAAAAATATATGTTGAGATTTCAGGAGACTCTAGCGTTTTGGAAGTTTGGCAACCCCTTCAATACGAGTGTTATTCGCCAGTCCCTGCTTTAGGCTACATCAAGAGGAAACAAACCTTAGAGATAGAACGTAGACTAATGTATTGTGTCAAGTTTCAAGAAGCTAGCACAAACCGTGTTTGATTTAGAGTTCGAACGCATCTGTCAATATAGGAGAAAACAGAGTGAAACCTAAAAATTCAAACTGTTACTGCAAACGAATGCTTCAACCTAGGAGAACGAAACTTGGGCATCCAAGTTTGATTGGAGTACTGCTCATTACTTGAAAGTATCATGAAGGTCGGAAGCAAAAATTTATGTTGAGATTTCAGGAGACTCTAGTGTTTTGGCCGCCTAACCACGCCTTTCATTGAAAGTGTCATTCACCAGTATCTGCTTAAGGCTACATCAAGAGGAAACAAACCTTAGAGATAGAACGTAGAACTACTGTATTGTGTCAAGTTTCAAGAAGCTAGCACAAACCGTGTTTGATTTAGAGTTCTAACTGCATCTGTCAATATAGGAGAAACAGAGTGAAACCTAAAACTTCAAACTGTTACTGCAAACGAATGCATCAACGTAAAAAAACGAAAGTTGAGCATCCAAGTGGGATTGGTGTACTGATCATTACTTGAAAGTATCATGAAGATTGGATGAAAAAATATATGTTGAGATTTCAGGAGACTAGTGTTTTGGAAGTTTGGCAACTCTTTCATTATACGTGTTATTCGCCAGTCCCTGCTTTAGGCTACATCAAGAGGAAACAAACCTTAGAGATAGAACGTAGAACTAATGTATTGTGTCAAGTTTCAAGAAGCTAGCACAAACCGTGTTGGATATAGTTCGAACTGCATCTGTCAATATAGGAGAAAACAGAGTGAAACCTAAAAATTCAAACTGTTACTGCAAACGAATGCTTCAACGTAAAAGAATGAAACTTGAGCATGCAAGTGGGATTGGTGTACTGATCATTACTTGAAAGTATCATGAAGATTGGATGAAAAAATATATGTTGAGATTTCAGGAGACTCTAGTGTTTTGGAAGTTTGGCAACCCCTTCAATACGAGTGTTATTCGCCAGTCCCTGCTTTAGGCTACATCAAGAGGAAACAAACCTTAGAGATAGAACGTAGAACTAATGTATTGTGTCAAGTTTCCAGAAGCTAGCACAAACCGTGTTTGATATAGTTCGAACTGCATCTGTCAATATAGGAGAAAACAGAGTGAAACCTAAAAATTCAAACTGTTACTGCAAACGAATGCTTCAACCTAGGAGAACGAAACTTGGGCATGCAAGTTTGATTGGTGTACTGCTCATTACTTGAAAGTATCATGAAGGTCGGAAGCAAATATTTATGTTGAGATTTCAGGAGACTCTAGTGTTTTGGCAGCCTAACAACGCCTTTCATTGAATGTGTCATTCACCAGTATCTGCTTAAGGCTACATCAAGAGGAAACAAACCTTAGAAATAGAACGTAGAACTACTGTATTGTGTCAAGTTTCAAGAAGCTAGCACAAACCGTGTTTGATTTAGAGTTCTAACTGCATCTGTCAATATAGGAGAAAACAGAGTGAAACCTAAAACTTCAAACTGTTACTGCAAACGAACGCTTCAACGTAAAAGAACGAAACTTGAGCATCCAAGTGGGATTGGTGTACTGATCATTACTTGAAAGTATCATGAAGATTGGATGAAAAAATATATGTTGAGATTTCAGGAGACTCTAGCGTTTTGGAAGTTTGGCAACCCCTTCAATATGAGTGTTATTCGCCAGTCCCTGCTTTAGGCTACATCAAGAGGAAACAAACCTTAGAGATAGAACGTAGAACTAATGTATTGTGTCAAGTTTCAAGAAGCTAGCACAAACCGTGTTTGATTTAGAGTTCGAACGCATCTGTCAATATAGGAGAAAACAGAGTGAAACCTAAAAATTCAAACTGTTACTGCAAACGAATGCTTCAACCTAGGAGAACGAAACTTGGGCATCCAAGTTTGATTGGAGTACTGCTCATTACTTGAAAGTATCATGAAGGTCGGAAGCAAAAATTTATGTTGAGATTTCAGGAGACTCTAGTGTTTTGGCCGCCTAACCACGCCTTTCATTGAATGTGTCATTCACCAGTATCTGCTTAAGGCTACATCAAGAGGAAACAAACCTTAGAGATAGAACGTAGAACTACTGTATTGTGTCAAGTTTCAAGAAGCTAGCACAAACCGTGTTTGATTTAGAGTTCTAACTGCATCTGTCAATATAGGAGAAAACAGAGTGAAACCTAAAACTTCAAACTGTTACTGCAAACGATTGCTTCAACCTAGGAGAACGAAACTTGAGCATCCAAGTGGGATTGGTGTACTGATCATTACTTGAAAGTATCATGAAGATTGGATGAAAAAATATATGTTGAGATTTCAGGAGACTCTAGCATTTTGGAAGTTTGGCAACCCCTTCAATATGAGTGTTATTCGCCAGTCCCTGCTTTAGGCTACATCAAGAGGAAACAAACCTTAGAGATAGAACGTAGAACTAATGTATTGTGTCAAGTTTCAAGAAGCTAGCACAAACCGTGTTTGATTTAGAGTTCGAACGCATCTGTCAATATAGGAGAAAACAGAGTGAAACCTAAAAATTCAAACTGTTACTGCAAACGATTGCTTCAACCTAGGAGAACGAAACTTGGGCATCCAAGTTTGATTGGTGTACTGCTCATTACTTGAAAGTATCATGAAGGTCGGAAGCAAATATTTATGTTGAGATTTCAGGAGACTCTAGTGTTTTGGCAGCCTAACAACGCCTTTCATTGAATGTGTCATTCACCAGTATCTGCTTAAGGCTACATCAAGAGGAAACAAACCTTAGAAATAGAACGTAGAACTACTGTATTGTGTCAAGTTTCAAGAAGCTAGCACAAACCGTGTTTGATTTAGAGTTCTAACTGCATCTGTCAATATAGGAGAAAACAGAGTGAAACCTAAAACTTCAAACTGTTACTGCAAACGAATGCTTCAACGTAAAAGAATGAAACTTGAGCATGCAAGTGGGATTGGTGTACTGATCATTACTTGAAAGTATCATGAAGATTGGATGAAAAAATATATGTTGAGATTTCAGGAGACTCTAGTGTTTTGGAAGTTTGGCAACCCCTTCAATACGAGTGTTATTCGCCAGTCCCTGCTTTAGGCTACATCAAGAGGAAACAAACCTTAGAGATAGAACGTAGAACTAATGTATTGTGTCAAGTTTCCAGAAGCTAGCACAAACCGTGTTTGATATAGTTCGAACTGCATCTGTCAATATAGGAGAAAACAGAGTGAAACCTAAAAATTCAAACTGTTACTGCAAACGAATGCTTCAACCTAGGAGAACGAAACTTGGGCATGCAAGTTTGATTGGTGTACTGCTCATTACTTGAAAGTATCATGAAGGTCGGAAGCAAATATTTATGTTGAGATTTCAGGAGACTCTAGTGTTTTGGCAGCCTAACAACGCCTTTCATTGAATGTGTCATTCACCAGTATCTGCTTAAGGCTACATCAAGAGGAAACAAACCTTAGAAATAGAACGTAGAACTACTGTATTGTGTCAAGTTTCAAGAAGCTAGCACAAACCGTGTTTGATTTAGAGTTCTAACTGCATCTGTCAATATAGGAGAAAACAGAGTGAAACCTAAAACTTCAAACTGTTACTGCAAACGAACGCTTCAACGTAAAAGAACGAAACTTGAGCATCCAAGTGGGATTGGTGTACTGATCATTACTTGAAAGTATCATGAAGATTGGATGAAAAAATATATGTTGAGATTTCAGGATACTAGTGTTTTGGAAGTTTGGCACCTCTTTTCATTATACGTGTTATTCGCCAGTCCCTGCTTTAGGCTACATCAAGAGGAAACAAACCTTAGAGATAGAACGTAGAACTAATGTATTGTGTCAAGTTTCAAGAAGCTAGCACAAACCGTGTTTGATTTAGAGTTCGAACGCATCTGTCAATATAGGAGAAAACAGAGTGAAACCTAAAAATTCAAACTGTTACTGCAAACGAATGCTTCAACCTAGGAGAACGAAACGTGGGCATCCAAGTTTGATTGGAGTACTGCTCATTACTTGAAAGTATCATGAAGGTTGGAAGCAAAATTTATGTTGAGATTTCAGGAGACTCTAGTGTTTTGGCCGCCTAACCACGCCTTTCATTGAATGTGTCATTCACCAGTATCTGCTTAAGGCTACATCAAGAGGAAACAAACCTTAGAGATAGAACGTAGAACTACTGTATTGTGTCAAGTTTCAAGAAGCTAGCACAAACCGTGTTTGATTTAGAGTTCTAACTGCATCTGTCAATATAGGAGAAAACAGAGTGAAACCTAAAACTTCAAACTGTTACTGCAAACGATTGCTTCAACCTAGGAGAACGAAACTTGAGCATCCAAGTGGGATTGGTGTACTGATCATTACTTGAAAGTATCATGAAGATTGGATGAAAAAATATATGTTGAGATTTCAGGAGACTCTAGTGTTTTGGAAGTTTGGCAACCCCTTCAATACGAGTGTTATTCGCCAGTCCCTGCTTTAGGCTACATCAAGAGGAAACAAACCTTAGAGATAGAACGTAGAACTAATGTATTGTGTCAAGTTTCCAGAAGCATAGCACAAACCGTGTTTGATATAGTTCGAACTGCATCTGTCAATATAGGAGAAAACAGAGTG